>NC_054486.1:40000-314202 GCF_017639515.1 Carcharodon carcharias | reverse complement strand
CGTGCATTCACTCACATGCAAGCACAAACGCATAGATAAAAAGAGAACATTTGCAAAGACACACAGAGAGGCACGCACAATCACAAACAAAACAGGCACACTCTCGCATACACACATGCACGCACACTTACAGGTGCACACTCTCAGACACAGGCACACAAACATTTGCAAGCACACACACAACACACAGAAGCACACACACACACAAATAGAAACCTGCACACACACTCGTTCATACACACAAACTCACACACACAAACACACACTAACACACGCACACTCAAAGGCAAACGCACACACATAGATAAACGTAGAACATATGCTAAGGCACATGCAAAGGAACACAAAAAACACTTGCGCATGCAAGCAGGCATACATACAAATACACACATGCACACATCTTACAGATGAAAACTTTCATACGCACTCACACAAACACACGGAAACACACACACACACACACAAAACAAACACAGAAGCGAACGCATACACACAAACACATACACACACACACACACGCACTCATACACACATACAAACACAAACATATGTTTACATGGTGACATGCACACATACCCAAAACACAAATATGCACACATAAGAACACAGCCACTCAATTGCACACAGAAAATCACACTTCCACACGCACATTCATTGAAACACACAGAAGTACATTAACTCTCAACATAATTAGGTACAAATAATTAAGGCTGCCCTAGACAGCAAAGCCCAGATCACATATTGAAGAAAACTCTTTCACACACACACGCACACAGAAATGCACAAACACTCACGGGAAATCACTAGCAAAAAACGCCACACACAAACACCAACACATGGACAAATGCACAGATAGATTTGCACAATCATTAAAAGACTCTCCCTCTCCCTCCCTCTCTCTGTCACTCTCAAACATAAACTCACACACACAAACAAAAACAAACAGGCACTCACACATACAGGCACAAAGAAGCGTCTACACTCTCATAAACACAATCTGTCACACACTCACACCGACACTCTCTCCACACAGAGACACACAACCTCAAGCAGACTCACACATGCAGAACGCACACATATACATACATCTGCACACTTGCACACATGCCCACACACAAACACACACAATCTCATATACAGAGACACACACACAAAAGCACTCACACACATACACAAATAGGCACACACACACATGCATACACGCACACTGAAACACACACTGATGGGCACGCACACATACACACAAATGCTGATGCACACACTGACACGTGTAAAGATATTCACAGAGATGCACACAAACACATAGACAAACACATGCAAACACATAATGGCACAAACACTCTCAGGCAAACAAGCGCACACTCTCAAACAGGTGCCCACACACTCTTTACCACAATAGCACTCATTCACACATGCATGCCCAAACACTTAGAAAAATATGTTTTCAAATGCAAACACTCTCTCACACACAGACACCCACAGGCACAAACACTCCAGCACTCTCGCACAAACTGAAACAGATTAGAAATATCTAACCATAGATCCATGGAGATTCAGCACAGAAGGAGGCTATTCGGCCCATCTTGTCCATGCCAGCCCCAGGACACCCGGGTGACCTTTCAAATCCCAGCTTCTTGCACCCGGCCCATAGCCCTGCAGCTTACAGCACTTTAGGTGCAGTTCCAGGTTCTTTTTAAAAAGAGTTTAAGTTTCTGCCTCTACCACCAATTTGGGCAGCGAATTCCAGACACCAACTCCCCTCTGCGTGAAAGAAATCTTCCTCATGTCCCCCCTACACCTTTGCCACTTATCTTGAATCTATGTCCTCGGTTCTAGAATTCTCCAGCAAGGGAAACAATGTTATCCTGTCCACTCTTTCTATTCCCCTCATAATTTTGAACACCTCAATCAAGTCACCTCTCAGCCTTCTTTGTTCTAAGTAAAATAACCCCAACCTATCCAATCTCTTCCCCGAGCTACACTTTTCTAACCCTGGCAACAGTCTTGTAAACCTCCTCTGCACTCTCCCCAGAGCTATTATGTCCTTCCTGTAATGTGGTGCCAGAACTGCACACAATATTTCAGTTGTGGCCTCACCAGTGTTTTATACAATTCCAAAATTATATCCTTAATTTTATGTTCCATACCACTGCCAATGAAGGGGAGAATTCCATTTGCCTTCTTTCCAACCAAACCTTCTTAAACTGCTGCCTTCAGAGCCCTGTATACTTGTACGCCACGTTCACTCAACTTGTCTACCCCTCTATGGATATTTCCATTTTTTTGTAATCCCTGTAACTGTTTGACCTCCCCAATTGTAAGACCTCACACTTCCCTATGTTGAAATCCATCTGCCACGTTACTGCCCACTCCACTGACCCATCCACCTCCCTTTGGGGATTATGGCTATCCTCTACACTATCCACTACTCGGCCAATCCTTGGGTCATCTGCAAAGTTCCTAGTCATGCTCCCCAAGTTCACATCCAAATCGTTAATATATAACGCAAACAGCAAAGGTACCAACACCGAGCCCAGTGATACACCACTTGAGACAACTTTCTATTCCCTGGGCATCCATCGACCATTACCCTTTGTTTCCTGTTACAAAGCCAACTGTTTAGCCAGCTTGCCACATTATCCTGAATCCCAGAGACTTTTACTTTCCTGACAAATCTGCCACGTGGGACCTTGTCAAATGCCTTCCAAAAATGGATGTACCCAACATACACTGCACTACCTTCATCAACTCTTCTTGTCAATTCCTCACAGAATTCTGTCAAGTTTGAGAGCGAAGACCTTCTTTAACAAATACATGCGGACCATCCCTGACCAGTCCATGCATTCCAATGTCACAGTTAATCCTATCTGTCAGGATTGATTCTACTAATTGGCTCACCACCGATATAAGACTAATTGGCTTATAATTGTTTGGCGTTTCCTTTTATCCTTTTTAGCAATGGAACTACGTTTGCATTTCTCCAGTCCACCGGAACCTCACCTGTATCTAGTAGAGATTGGAAAATCATCCACAGAGCATCTGCTACCACCTTCCCTGAATGCACGGCACCTCAACCTTGAGGTCCTAAATGGGGGCATGACAGGCGCTGACCAACGTTGGTTTGCACTCACCTCCGAGTTGCCTGAAACTACGGCTCAATAGGTACATGCCTTATATATGCTGTTCTTGAAACACATCGGCACGCTGGGTGCTGAGATGATCCATCTTGTGGGAGGAGAAGGGGATGGTGCCAGCTATCTGGCCTTTTCATGGTATGCAGATATATTACAATGAAATTCCCGAAGTTTGGCGGCCTGCCACTGAGGCTTGCAAACGTGTTTCCCACTATTTCCTTCGCTCACACTCACCCAGATGCCCGCCAACATCGGGCGAGGCCAATTCCACACAATCTCTCTCATACCCCTATGTAACCACTCACAGACACACACACATCAAATCACGTTCACACACACACACACAATCAAATCACGTTCACACACACACACACATACAAACACATACACACACATACTCACAATCTCACACACACACACACACACACACGTCACACACACACACACACACATCAAATCACGTTCACACACACACACACATACAAACACATACACACACATACTCACAATCTCACACACACACACACACACACACGTCACACACACACACACACATCAAATCACATTCACACACACACACACATACAAACACATACACACACATACACACAATCTCACACACACACACACACACACACAAACACACACATACACAAAATCTCACACACACACACACACACACACATACGTCACATACACACACACACACACACACACACGTCACACACACAAACAGACATATTATCCACCCACACATAATCAAATTGACAAATGCCTGTAGGATAAATTAGCAGGCATGGGGTTTAAGTGCCAGAGCTTGGGACTAATGTGGATGCAGAGAGAGCTAGTACAGGTTGTATTGACCGAATGTAGTTCTCCGATTTTGTTCTTTCATATCAATCTATGTTTACTCCTGCCCAGACTTTCCCAATTCTGCCATCATTTCAAATGTGTTTGGTAAATTGACACATAACAGGCATGTTAACAAACTTGCTAGCAAAATTTATGAACATTATTCTGCACTCATTACATCGGGCAATAACTACATTGGTTGAGTGAGACACTGTTGTCACCCTTTCCCTTATCATGCAATATTGATTCCCACAGCCTGAGCCATGCAAATCCTTTTCCCATACAGCAAACACAGAGCAGCACCTCCCCCTCTCTAACAATACATCCTATGAAGTCAATGATAGAAATCAACATGATTAACACACATATCGGCCAATGTACCTCCTATACACGTATCCCAGGATAGCATAATGTGTTAGCAGCCAGGTGTTCCATAAGGCAGAAGCACCCTGCTGCATGGAATACGACCTGGACATCGTCCTGACAGATGTACGGACACAGAGGGACATTCTGTTCCGTGAAGGATCCACGTTCCCTCCGGCCGACAAAAAGGAGCTTGTGTGAATCTAGTGAAGTTGTCAGCTCCAGTGGGGACCATTAGAGGACATGGATACAGGGTTTAATGCTCCTCCATTACCTTGTGAACTCCGCCAATGAAGGTGAGACATCCATGCTGGGATGGAAACGAGCATCACTGCTTGCACTTTGTCATGCCTCGGCTAGGCACAAGCACATTATGCTCAGCAAAGCTACAGCAGCCTGTGCTCTTGAACAAAGTTAAGCAAACAATGTCAGTGATGAAGTATGGAAATGTGCAGAATGAGCTGGAGGAATTTCTGTTCATCATGACACGATGAGAAAACAAATCACACTTTGCCTCTTGCACTTGGAGGAGGACAACGCCAGAGAGATACAGTGAACTGCGGGTGAGATCCCAAACTTCTGTCACAGACGGCCTGTAGAGGAGAGGACAATGCACATGGCAGGAATACCATCCCAGAAACCTATGGGTGAGAGTGAGCCACATCCCCGCACCCCCCCACCACAGATTATCATGGCGCCCCATGTGGATGCTTCTGTCCATGTTGTGACATGGTCTGCCGGAGCTGAGGGGCAGGGAGGGGGTGTATTCGGATTTGGGAAAGGCAGCTCAGGTGGGAATGGTCATGTGTCACTCCAAGGTATGTGAGTGTTCAACCAGGGAGACAATAAATAACGACAACCGACGACAGTGAATGCTTTGGGTGAAGGTCGCTAATAAACTAGATGTGCTGCATGACTTCCTCTCATGACTGCCTTGTGTTTCACTCACTGATTTCGAACCTGCGCACTACATCTCCCACCCCCACCATCCCCCCCCCTCACCCCGCCCCGCAAAGGAGTAGGTAATCGTGCACCAGGAGGAGCTAGATATGTCCGAGGAAGCAGCATCGCCACTGTCACACTCAATGGGCTTAGCACATAAAGCCACGTTCCAGTGGTACACATGTAGACATAAAGTGGAGAATTACTGAATTATGCACAGAGTGCCATTTTGCAGGAGGAGGTGTCAGAGGCACAGATTTGTGTTCACTGTTCACTGGGATGCTCTGTTTGACAGCGAGACAAATCCTCTGGAGTCTAATTTGGGGTTTAGTGTTTGAACCTACAACAGCAGGTAAGTTGCCATCAAACTGAGTTCCCTGACACAGTGGGAGCTCAGGCACTGCGAATGGATGAGACAATATTTATAATGCCTTCGGCCATGTATCTGGTTAGTAGGTCCATGATTAAAATGCATGAGAGAGCTGCCAAAATAGGTTTGAGTCCATGCAACATGTGATAGAACCCCTGTGCTCTGGTACTAGCTCAGTTGGAATGGTGGCAGAGAAGCACATGCCTCTGAACTGGATCATCTCATTTGTGGTAGATCAGTGTGTCGAGGGAATGGCAACTGTGTCCCAGCAGCTCAGCTCATGCAGCCATCGTGACACCAACCCAAGAACAAAGCAATCAGAATAGGACGGAGAGACAGATCGATAAATTTTGAGGGACTCCAATCCGTCTCTGATTTAATGATCACTGAGCTAGAAGCACCATCCAACACCTTGGCCCGAAACATGGCGATTACCACTGCAGATTACATGCAGAATAATACTGCAGAGATTGGAGGGGAACACGCTGATCGTGGTCTTCCTATATTCCTGCTGCGCTTGTCCTTTCAGGCTTCATAGCTCACGGTTGTGGAAGATGCTGTCTAAGGAGATTTAGAGTGTTGTGAGAGGTCATCGTGTCGGTAGAACACAGCGCTGTCACTGCCTGTCTTTGATGAAGTGATTGTGAGTGCTGTGACAAAAAAAAAGTGGGCAGGTTTGTCCTGGGTGCTGTCTGGCATCATAAGAGTTGTGGGAGCCGCACTCATCCAGGCAAGAGGGCAGTACTTTATGGCACTTATGACTTGTGCCTTCTAGACGGTAGGCAGTCCTGGGGTATTCAGGAGGTGAGTTCCTCTACGGAAAATTCAAAGCCTGTGACCTGCTCGTGTATCTAAAGTTTGCTTGTAGCTAGAAATGCACTGTAGGGCTTCACCAGGGCTGCTTAGAGAGCACATTCCAAACCCAATGTCACAACCATCTAGAAGGACAAGGGAAGCAGTAATAAGTGAGCACTAATGCCTTGAATTTCCCCTCCGAGTCAGTCAGCATCCTGACTTGGAACTATATTGCCGTCCCTTCACTGTGGCTGAGTCAAAATCCTGGAAATTCCTTCTTTACAACACACTAGGTGTACCTGCACCAAATGGAATGTAAACCATTCAAGAAGGCAGCTCACCACCAGCTTCTCAAGGGTAACTACTAATTGGCAATAAGTGCTGTCCCAGCCAGCGAATGCCACGTTCAATGATTTATTTATATTGCATGGCAATAGCTGATGGTTGCGTTTCTGGAGGTGCTGTTTGCATGGCGCTTGTGTGGTACAAATTTTAATTGCCACTTCTCAGCCAAAGCCTGAATGTTGTTCAATAATTTCTGCATATATACATGGGCAGCTTCAGTACCTGAGAAGTCCCATATGGTGTTTCACATTCTGCAATTATCAGCGAGCATCCCCACTTCTGATCTTATGATGCAAGGAATGTCATTGCTGAATAAGCTGAAGATGGTTGTGCTGAAGACAATACCCTGAGGAACGGCTGCAGTTTTGACCTGGAACTGAGATGACTGAACTCCAAAAAACAGAATCAACTTCCTTTGTGCTTGAGGTGACTCCAAACAGCGGAGAGTTTCCCTCCTGATTCCCATTGACTCCAGTATTGCTAGGGCTCCTTGATGCCACATTCGGACAATTGTTGCCTTGTTCTCAAGAGAAGCCACCCTCATCTCACTGCAGAAGTTCAGCTCTTTTTGTCATCTTTGAACCAAGGCTTTATAAGCTCCAGAGCTGGGTGGCTTTGGCAGAGCACTAACTGGGCGTCAGTGAGAAGTTGATTGCTTAGAAAATGCCGCTTGATAGCAGTTTTGATGAATCCTTCCAGCACTTTACTGATGAGGTTAGTATACAATTTCAGTAATTTCAGAGGGTCTGCAGTCGCATACAGTCAATGCCAGTATGGTAGGTCTCTCTCATTCAAGAACATTAATGAGCCAGATGGATTTTGAATACATTTCATATTCATCATTCAACAAGCATTCAATTCCATATTTACTTAGTCCGTAACTGACATCAAATTTCAAAATGTGCAATAGTAGGATTTCAACCCATCTGCCCTGAGCATTAATCGAGGCCAGTGGATTACTAGTTCAGCAAAAACATCAATACACCACCTTATCCACCTACCCTGATGCAGCTGTGGAACATCCTAGAGAACCAGTCTTCAGCAATATTGCCGGTATATTGTCATGGTCCGTAGTATTTATAGAATCCAGTGCCTTCTTCCATCACTTGATGTTGCGCGGTCATGCAACAGAACCACTCTTGATGCTTGCCATTGAAGTCCCCAATTCTGTGCCCTTTGAACCCTCAGTGCTTCATCCAAACTGTGTTCAAAGTGGAGGAGTATTGATAGATCAGCTAACTTGGCGAGGGTTGGAGGGTGGCGGGACCATACGTGGAAATCAACAGGGGCTTTCCTTGCCCATGTTTGACCTTTTGACATGAAACTTTAGAAGGGCCGCAGTGGATGTTGTGGACTCCCAAGGCAAGTCACTCCCGAGTGCATACCACTGTGCCTCCACCTCGGCTGCATCAGCCCAAAGACGGAACAGGTCAAACTCAGGGCTGGTGGTTTTCGTGTCGGGGACATTATCCATAAGGTACCATTCCATGAGGATGATTATGTCAGGCTGCTGCTTGACTAGACTGTGAGGCCCAAAAACTCCACAAAGGTTAGAATCAAGATCAGCTGGAGATATGGAAGGAAACATCTTCATTTCAAAAAGAGACTGGAAAAAATTAAAGGCGAACAATTAGTGGGAAAATGGGAAACTGTCAGATTAACTGTGATTAATTGGAGGAGAGTGAGCATGGAGAGATTCAAACACAAGAATGGGAAGATTAAAACTGATGTGTCAACAGACCAGGAAATAATATAACTCATAGAGCAGAGGGTTGATGGCTGAACAGGAAATTGTGTGAGTTAGGATATGGATAGGAGGTTTATGGATGAGCTAATGGTTATGAAGATACAAATGAACGTTAATTCAGCCGCAGGGATGATGTGGAGTTGGCGATGGGTGATGTTATGGAGGTGTTAGTGGGAAGGATTTTGAATGATGAGGATGTGTGTTCAGTAAGCAGTTCAGGGTCAAAGGAACCGCACATGGTTTGAACAGCCTAGTTCTATCTCAGATATTAGCCAGCAACTATCATTGTCTCAGTGGATTGGAAGCAGCGTTGTGACAAAAAGTGAAGACAACTGACAACATCTTCCCAAAATTCAAATGAAAAGAGCAGTAATGAAGCTAAATGTGTTTTATAAAATCAGTAATGGAACAGAGACACTTACCAGGTACACCAACAATAGCTAGGGTGGGATAATAACCTGCTTGAATAACTTGAATCATGTAATAGATGCGAGTAGTTAACGACAGCCAATCATAATATTGAGAAAGGTAGTAAATGGAAGTGGATAAACTTCTGTCCATTGTTGTAACATTCCAATCTACTGGTCTAAGATTCCGCTCCAATGGTCTATCTTTCCAATCTATTATTTTCAGATTCTGATCCATAAATGTAGCATTCCAATCCTCTATATTCAGATTGTGATCCATTTTTGAAACATTCCAATATATTTTTCTCAGATTCTGATTCATTGTTATAATATTTGATTCTACTGTTCATAGATTCTGATCCGTTGTTGCAACATTCCAATCTACTATTCACAGATTTTCCCTCTCCCCCCTAGCTCTGTCGATGCTGCCCGCTATCGTTGTTGGAGGTGATGCTCAAGCTGATACTTTGGGAAAACACATTGAAAGCATTCCCTTATTAATAGAAAAGGGAAAACCTTCAGAGACAAAATTAGAATCCATGGGGAGTGACATTAAGTACAGTCAACGAACAAACAGCTGCACATAACCCCTTTCAGACCTATACTTCTTTTATCACATTAGAGTAGAACAGAGAAGAGAGAGACAGCTAAAAGGCGTGAGAAGTGATGAAAATTCGTGAGCAGGAGAGTTTTAGAAGAGTGTGAGAAGCACGAGAGTTCGCGACCAGAGGTGTTAGAAAATCAGCTTGGGAAACAGCGAAAATTCAAGTGCAAGAGTGTTACAACAGGGCGTGAGAAGCAGCAAGAGTTCTAGAGCAGAGGAGTTGTAAAAAAAAGGGTGAGAAGTGAGATATTTAAAGAGCAGATGATTAATTAACAACAGAGTGTGAAGCGGCTATAGGTATTTGGATTCAACTGAAAAGTGTCAGTCATAAGGGAAATTTAGGACCAGTGTAATGATATAATATAAATAATGCAAAGTGGAACAAAGTTAACGTTAGGAAAGTTGAGTGAAGACTTTGCATGGCAGTTCGGTTGATTGGAATGCATTTCTGCAATATGTCCAAAATGAAGGTAACTACAAGTTTACTGATGACCACACGTGCAGGAATTTCTGCCAGCTGCAGAAATTTGAGCTCAGGGTTTCAGTGTTCCAGCTATTGCTGGAGTAACTATAGAGCCCCTTGAGTCTTGCAGGCACTGTGGATAGCACTTTCAGGGTGATCATCATTGTGCCACCTATGGGCCTGGGGGTCGAGGGGGAATGGTTAATGAGCAGGTAGAGCAACACGTGTAGGCAGCTAGTGAAGAAATCTCCTGTGGTACCACTCACAAATCGTTTTTCCGTTTTGGAAGATGGTGGGGCGCTAGTTCTTCAGAGGGGTGCTGTCAGAGCCAAGCTTTTGGCAGCAGCAGCAGTGACACGGTTGTTCAGGAGGGCATAGAGAAGGAAGGAAGAACAATATTGAGAAAGATGCGTGTTTCTGTGGTTGTGGACGTGAATCTAGGGTGTTATTTTGCCTCGCTGGTGCCAAGGTAAAGCAGGTAAGAGAGCAGCATCTGGACATCCTTCTTGGGGAGGTTAAACAGACAGGTATAATGGTCCTCATTGGAACTATTGGATTAGGTATGCAGGGGGATGTGGTTCTGAATCAGAATTTAGGGAGCCAGGTAGAAAATTGGCATGCAGGACCACAGATGTAGTAACCTCTTGATTGCTCCCAGTGGCAGGTGCCAGTGAGTACAGAAATTGGAGGTTAAAGAATAGGACTGCTTTGCTGGAGAAATGGTGCCGGGTGGAGAGCTTTAGATTCCTGGGACAGTGGGGCCGGCTGTGGGGGAGATGGCAACTGCACAATCAGGATGAATTGCACCTTAACGGAAATGGACTGAGTTCCTTGTGTACTGTTTTTCTATTGTTGTTGGGAGAGCTTTAATCTAACTCAGCAAGAGTTTGGGAACAAACAGGAACCATTAGAGAGGAATAATTGGGTGCACAAAATACTGCAATGGGCAGCGAGCACTGGTGTAGAGGATAACAAGGAAAGAGGTGAAATCAGGATGAGGGAAAAAGTAACAAAATATAATTCAGGATTCGTATCTGTACATGTGAATTCAGGCAGTATATTGAAAGTGTTTAGGGAGTTCCAGGTGCAGATTGCCACATGGAAATATGATGTTGTACACTAACAGAGGCTTGTCTCAAGGGAGGGCATAACTTGTTGTTATTTATTACTGAGTACAATGTGTTCTGAAAAGACAGGAAAGGAAGGAAAGTAAGAGGGGTGGCGATATTGTCAAAGCAGAGCATTGCAGTGCTGGAGAAAGAGGATGTCCAAGAGCTTTCAAGGACAACATTACTTTGGCTAGAGCTAGGGAACATAAAGGGTGCAATTACATTGCTTGGTGTAGCCCATAGATCACCAACTAGTGAGAAGGACGTAGAAGAACAAATCTGAAGGGAAATTGCAGAGTTGTCCAAGCATTGTCAAGTGCATTTAATAGGGGGCTCTATTTTCCCGAGTTTAGACTGGGGCAGTGGTATGGTAAAGTGTGCAGAGGGTCAAAAGGCCTGAGATTATGTTCAGAAAATATTTCCACCACCGTATGTGTCCAATCCAACAAGTAAAGACAGACTGTTGGACATGGTTCTTGGAAATGCGATGGGCCAAGTAGAACAAGTGTAGGTGGAGGGAGATTTAGCAGACAGTGATCATTTAATTTCCATTTCAAGATGATTATAAAAAACTGCGATAAACATTGCAGAGGAAGAATCATTAACTGGGCATGATTCTACTTCGATGGGGCAAGAACGTTGCTGGGCCAAATAAATTGGGATAAAAGGCCGGAGGGGGCAAAAAAATCTGTAGATGTACAATGGACTACCTTCAAAAAATATATATTTTGTGGCACAGTCAAGGTATAATCCACCAAAAGTGAAACATAGGATAAAGAAAACCAGAGTTTCAAAGGCGAAAATGGAGATTGGATTTAAGATAGGGAATAAAATGTTTGCCGATGAAATGTGTCAGGTAGAATATCAGATTTAGAACTAAGATGAATACAAAATCATAGAATCACAGAATCACAAAGTGCAGAAGAAGTGCTTCAGCTCATCGGGTCTGCACCGACACGTGAGAAACACTTAGCCTGCCTGCCGATTACCGGCACTTGGCCCAAAGCCTTGAATATGCTGACGTGTCGAGTGCCCACCCAGGATGTTTTTAAAGCATCTGAGGCAACCCGCCTTCACCACACTCACAGGCAGCGCATTCCAGACCGTCACGCCCTCTGGGTAAAGGGTCGTTCCTCACGTCCCCACTAAAACTCCTGCCCCTCAGCTTCAACTCGTGCCCTCTCATTATTGACCCTTCAAATAAGGGGAACAGCTGCTCCCTATCCACCCTGTCCATGCCCCACATTACCTTGTACACCTCGATCAGGTCACCCCTCAGCCCAATCTGCTCCAACGAAAATAACCCAAGTCTATCCAACCTCTCTTCATAACTTAAATCTTTCATCCCAGGCAAAATCCTGGTGAATCTCCTCTGCACCCCCTCCAGTGCAATCACTTCTATCCTATAATGTGGCTACCAGAAATGCACACGTTACTGTGGCCTCACCAAGGTTCGATACAACTCCAACATGACCTCCCTCCTTTAGTAAACTGTGCCTCGATTGATAAAGGCAATTGTCCCATATGCCATTTTCACCACCCCACTAATATGCCACTCTGCCTTCAGAAATCTAGGGACCCACACACAAGATCCATTTGTTATTCCGAACTTCCTAGTGTCATGCCCTTCGTTGAATACTTCCTTGTCAAATTACTCCTTCCAAAGTGTGTCACCTTACACTTTTCAGGTTCGAATTCCATCTGCTACTTATCTGTCCATTTGACCATCCCGTCTATATCTTCCTGTAGCTCAAGACGCTCAAACTCACTGTTAATCACCCGGCCAATCTTTGTGTCATCCACAAACCTAATAGTCCTAGACCTCCCCCCTCCCATCCACCACCACCCCCCCCACCACCCTCCCACCCCCACCCCAACCACATTGTCATCTATGCCAATTATATAGATGATGAATAATATAGTACCCAGCAAAGATCCCTATGGTACGCCACTGTACAAAGACTTCAGTCATTAACTCATCATTCTGTCATCACCATCTGTCTCATACAACTAAGCCAAATTTGAAAGTACCTTATCAAATTACCATGTATCCAATGTGTGCTTGCCATCTTCATAAATCTCCCATTTGGGACCTTGCCAATGACTTTCCTGAAATCCATATAAACTACATCAACTACACTGCCCTCATCTTCGCACCTGTTCACCTCCTCAAAATAAAATCAATCGAATTTGTTAGGTATAACCTCCCTCTGGCAAAGTCATGCTGACTATCCCTGATTAAACCTTGCCTCCCAAGTGGAGAAAGATTCTAAATTTCAAAATTTTCTCCAATCGTTTCCCTACCACTGATGTCAGTATCACTGGTCTGTAGTTCCCCAGCTTAGCTCTATAACGCTACTTAAATAGTGGAACCACATTAGCTGTTCTTCCGTGGCCAGAGAGGAATTAAACATTTAGGTCAGAGCCGCTGCGATCTCTTCCCTTGCCGTGCTCAGCAGTCTGACACATAAATCATCCGAAGCAAGAGGTTTGTCCTTTTTTAAGCCTGCCAACACGTCCAATAACTTGTTACTCCCTATATTAATTTGGTCAAGAAGCTCACAGTCTCTTCTCCCCTAGTTCGATAGAGGAGCTTTCCCTGCGGTCTATTTCCGCACTGTCTACTTGGTCCCAGCCATTTTCTGAAGAGATCTCAGCACAACCTGTAACAAAGGATCTGTTAATACCGAGTCTGCTGCACGTCCGCCTTTTTAAAAATTGTCAGGGACCACCCTGAGCACGAATCGGCTGGTGTTTGAATCAAAATCTGAGCGTGAAATGAAACACTGGAAACTACTGAGCGTCATTGGCTGTTCCTTAATTCGTTTGTTTCCAGAACTGAAGGAAGGAGCTGTTTCCATTTTTAAAAAATAAAACAGGATTCTCTTTTGCATTTAACAAGACATTAACATAAATATTTAACAATACGGTGTGATTTTAGCTTTCATCAACAGTTTTCTGAACTCAATCTAGTATCAGATCTATTCTGCTATACTTTCCCCTCCCCATTAATGCAACAGCATAAAACCCATCATATTTCTATGTTTCTGGTTGAAAAAGAGACATACAGGAAATGAAACATTACTCTATTTCTCTCTTCACAGTTGCTGCCTGGCCTGCTGAGTTTATCCAGCACATTCTGTTTTCATCACAGTAATTTTATTCTGGATTTACATTGCAGCTCACGGAAAAAAAAAACATCATTATTATCAACAAGGAACAAGCCTGAGTTATTTTTAGACTTGAGCTAAATGTATTTTTATGTGAAGTACACTCGCATGCATTTTGGAAGTAAAATAAGCTCAACTGTACTGAGTTCAGTTGGACACTGGGGCCTTCCAAGTGACTCGTTCCGAGTTTAAAGATCCTTGGTAACCAGGACTCGAGAGCAGTTTAATTGCTTGAGAAGCAGCCATGCCCACAACCACACCACCATCAATGACTGTTCACGGGTAAAACACAGGGTTGATAAGGCTCGAGATTCCAGCACTTGTGGACAGAGTCTCAGAAGAAAGCATCAGTCATTAGCCCTGAAAAGTGGAAAGATGTTTTCGCTCAAAGGGTTGGCAATCTTCTAAGTTCCAGACCTGGGAGATCTGTGGATGCCCAGGAGTTCAAGAACTCCCCGGGTTCTATGGGAACCGTTGGGTTAGGAGTATAGTGTATAGATATGCGCAATTGGGGAAGGTCAGCCAAGAAGCTATTAAATGTTTGAGAATCCGTGAAGACAAACGCATGACACACCAACTCCTGTTCCTTATGTGTCTGCAGACACGCCTCAGAGGAACGATCAGGTTCATACTGACCTTGGGTTGGAAGCAGTAATTATTCACCAATAAGATTTCGGTGTTTAGTGTGTCACATAAAGGCACTAGTTCCATACTCATAAATCATCGAATGATTACAGCACAGAAGAATGACACACGACCCATCGTGTCAGTGCCGGCACAATGAAGGTAAAATAAACCCCTGTCCCTCCTCAACCTTCTCCCTGGTCTCTTGCGCATTCTTCCTTTTCAGGGATTCTTCTGTTTACGATTGCCTTGAGTATAGAAAAATGAATGTGATCTGATCGAGGTTTCTATCAATTTAAATTGGATTTCTCGGATAAATATGGAGGACTGTTTCTTTTGGCGGTAAGAATGGGGTTGTATCTTAAAATGTTTGTTCTTTTAATGCTGATTCCCAGCGATGATGTCTAGGCCAACCAAGAGAAAGGACACTAAATGTTAACGCTGTTTCTTTCGCCACAGATGCTGCCAGACCTGCTGAGTGTTTCCAGCGCTTTATGTTTTTTATTTCGGATTTCCATAATCATCTGTATTTTGCTTTCATCTGAATTAAACCAAGCCCCATTAATGCCCCTGAGTTGAAGGCCTTGCTTTTCCTCGCAAACATTTTAGGTTATTTATTATAAAGCATTTCAACCACGTTCCTGAATTTGTTCTTCACTGGCTTTTACAGTTTGTTCAGTTTCTAAGAAACCAACATGATCTAGTTCAACTGGAGAAATTATTCTGTTTCCAAGCCTTGCATCACTGGATTGAATTTGACAAATTTCAAGCCAGGAAGCTGATGGAAGAAGATAATTATTTCAGTCATGCATGCTTTGGGCATTGATTACACGTTCACACCGATCCCTATGTACAACATACTTGTACAACACCTTAACCACTCGGGAAACAAATCTGGACAAATGTAGCATTGTTACATATTGTTACAAAATACCAAGAAAGATGTCCGAAAGAAAACATTGGACAATTGCCCGGAATAATTTATTCATCATCTTCGCATCTTGATCTGTTTTGTAATCTTCCAGTCCATGTAGAAATTAAACTCGTGAATCATAGATCCCTGCCGTCCATCGAGACTGTGATGGCTCTGGGACGAGTTGGCACATTTGTACCACAATTCAGCTTTCCCACATTCCCCTTAGTATTCCTTAAATCCAGACTGAACCTGCTTTCATTATTCTTTTAGAAGAAAAGCAAAATAACGTGATTGCCGGAAATCTAAAAAAGAACTCCCAGAAATTTCTGGAAATACGCAGCAGATCAGGTAACATCCGTGGAGATTAACAGAGCAAACGGATCAGAATCTTTTCATCAGAACTGAAGAAAAATATAAGTATAACAGGTTTAAATCAGTGAAATGCGGGAGGGGGCAGGATGTACAAAATTGAAGGTCTGCAGAGGAGGAATGAAGGAGAAAAAGAATTTCATGATACACAATACCAAAATAATTACTATGTGTTCAGCAAACAAACAAAAAAATGCCTCCAGATGAGGTTGTAAATGTCTGCACAGAAACCGTCCGAATGTGAAATGAAGGAATGAAGAATGAAATGTGACAAAAGAAAACCAGGAACAATAACAGCAAGAAACAACGGGGAGACAATGTGCCATGATGATTAAAAACACCTAACAAAGTCCGAAAAAGCATTTTGATTTACGTGTCAATATAAAGAAAGCCGATTGGATCAATACGACCTTTGTAGATTTAGGATTAATGAAGCAGTTTGAATTACTGCAGGCTGTAACTCAAAAAAAGAGATGGGGTTAACATATTGCTGTTGCTGCAAGGTGTGCATGAATGAGCAGGTGGAATAAATGTTGAAGCTTTTTAAATGATGGCCTTGGGTTGACAGAACTACTTACACATTTATACTTTGGGATTCACATAATTTACAACGTAACCCCCAATGAGTTACCTTACTTTTAAGGGGAAGGTATCTTATTTTCACACAGTAAATACCACATTGAATTGGTTACACATGGCGATATCAATCTTTGTGCCTCTTTCACTTCCCACTCCAATTTCTGCAACTTAATATTTCCCCGAAATAAATACAACTGTTGGGGGTGTAATATAGGGGTAAAATATGAATTCACTGTAAGGAAATGTCACTGTTTGAATCTTCAGGCAGCCAATATCTGCAAGTAAGTAAATAGTTGCACATGAACGTTGCACACCCACGGGGCCTGTGATCATCAACAAGGTCCTGGAAGGTAGGATGTACATAGAGGAATGCTAATAAGATAAAGTAATTGTTCACGGTGTCACATTGGAGACTTAGTTTTGAATAAGACTAATATTGAACCTGTTTACAGCAGATAGAGAAAGAGCAGATGGTCCTAATTTAGATAGGAGGGAATGTCTCTGCCTGGGTGAAAATCGGGACATCCGATGCATGTACCTGTTACCAGAGATTATCTGCTTAATGATATAACCTATATGCAAGTTGGAATTTGAAACATTGTTCTTGTACATGGTCAGTAGTGTATAAAATAAGCTGTATGCTTGTAGTTTCTTAAACTGCCTTGAGATGATTCTCTCCTTGCAATTGCTGGAATAAACGATCGTGACCTGGACCTGAGCCTCCTGTGGTTCGTTTTCCAAAGGTAACAGAATAGCCTGGCGTACACGGCAGAATAATCAGACCCGATCCTGGGGACGTCTCTGCTAAGTGTGTGTGTATATCTTACTTACCACCCATAGTTAGTACTGTAAGACGACCCGAGGTCAGTCCGGTCGATTATTTAAAGAAGCGGGAGGAGGGCTCAGGACAGGAGACACCAGTCGCCAGGGTAGGAGGCAGAAGAGCACCGGCGGGCTAGCATGGCCAAAGCCGCGCAGGGAGAGCAGATCACCAGCGAAAAAGGATAGAAATACATCTTTGCAGAAGCCGTACCTGGAGGTCAGAACCTTGAGTAGAGAAGAAAGGAGGCACAGCCATGCTGGCGGGTTACGATTTAATATTAACCATAGCCGAAGCCGCGCCGGGATGCCAGACCCAAGGCAGGGGGAAGAGGCGTGTTGGCGAGTAACAGTTTGAGAAAAAACCTATCCGAAGCCAGGCCGGGATTCCAGACCCATGGCCGGAGGCGGAGCCGTGGTGGTGGGTTACAGTTGGAAACACATCCTTGGCCAAAGCCGTACAGAGAGGTCAGACCGCTGAGTAGAGAAAAAAGGAGGCAGAGCCGTGCTGGCAGTTTGCGGTTTGAAATAAACCACAGGCAAAGCAGCGCAGGGAGGCCAGAACCCACGGGAAATAAGTAGAACACACATACCTCAAGGAACTAAGTTGTCAGAGCCGTACGAACTAACTAAACAGAGACAGACGTAATTGAAGAATAGAATGCTATCAGGAAAACAGGAAAGTGCTGTGGAACTCGACTGGGGAGCCGGGGACTCCCGGACGGGGGCCTTTAGCAGAACAAAGGTCAAAATTATTCAAGCAAATGTGGAAGGTCCTCTACTGAATTATCTGTAACTTAATAAAATTAATTGAAGTCAGTTACAGGAGCTGTTTGTGTTGAAGAGAGGGAGGAAGAGAGAGAGAGCGGAGGTACCCTTGCGGGGGTTAATGAGAAGTGATTGGCAGGAGCAGTGTAAATTGAGCTTCGGTCAGTTTGATTGTCCCTAAAGGTGGAGTTATTAAGATCACTTACTTCCCCCCACGACCACTTGAAATGTTGGTTAGATTATTTTAAGTCGTTAAGTTCATGTTATAGGAATATAAAAAAGGTATCTTTATATATGTATTTGTTTGTGTGCAAGGAAGCATTTGAACGTGAGTTTTAACATGTTTTCCTCCGTAAACTGTCAAGTGTGTGCGCAGTGCAGCACTTTAGAGTCGAAAGCCCAATGTTAGATTAAAGGAAAAGAAGGATATAACATTCCAAACTTTAGAGTGTAAGGTTTGAGTTGAGATTGCTGGCAAATATCGTAATTTGAATGTATTGTAAAGCTAAAGCAGGTTTAGATGGACCAACATTTATACCACCCCTTTGCAGACTAACATCACCAACTTCCAAGCTGATTACCACTTACATTGGCTGATAAGACTTGGCATTCTAACATTCTGAGGGAAATAAATTACCTGAAGTTCAAAGGATTATAGGAAAACCAAAGGCTTACGGAATACTGAAAGGCCTGGATAGAGTGGACGTGGGGAAGCTGTTTCCATTAGTAGGAGAGAGTAGGACACGACGGCACAGCCTCAGAGTAAAGAGAAGACCTTTTAGAACAGAGATGAGGAGAAACTACTTTAGCCAGAGAGTGGTGAATCTATTGAATTCATTGACACAGAAGGCTGTGGAAGCCAGATCATCGAGTGTATTTAAGACCGAGGTAGATAGGTTCTTGATTGGTAAGGGGTTCAAAGGTTACTGGGAGAAAGCAGGAGAATGGGGTTGAAAAATTATCAGCCATGGTTGAATGGCGGAGCAGACTCAATAGGCTTAATGGCTTAATTTCTGCTCCACTGTCTTCTGGTCTTATGGTCTTACATGGACTATCTGGTTTCAATGGATAAAAAGGGGTTTATTTTGAATAGATGAATTAAATGTGAGAGGAAATCTGCATCCCGAGAACACTGTTATTTGAATTTAGGGCAAGGCTTGAGATGTAAAGAGCTGTGTAATTTCGAAGGTTACTTTTGACTCACAAGGATGCTATCTAAGAGGAAGAATGTGTCGATAAGCAAATGGGACCTCTTATCTGGATACAAATTAATACGCATGAGGAAGAGATGGTTTTAATTTTGATCGTGTGAATTACATTTCTTACAAAGTTTAAAGATTTGAGGTTTGGTTTGTGATAATGTTCTGAAAAGGAAATTTGCATTTTATAGGGTTTTTGACAACAATTTCCACTATTTCAAGTGCTGCAAGCTATTGTATTTGTAAGTCTGTTCCCGAAACATGAAGTTAAGCTAAAGACCTTGATCAAACTTGGCAGAAATCCAATTTTGGCAGTGTTAATGAATTTATGGAAATTCTAAGAAAATAGTAGCTTACTCTTAAGACAATAAGATGTTGTTGAAGAATAAGATAATGAATCAAAACATGTCAATACCTGATTCCTATTTGATAGGATGATCATGGCCGGGAGGGGGTGGGTGGTGGGGAGAGGGAGGGGGGCGGCTGGGTGGAATGTAGAAGTAAACCTATGTGGAATTTATAGTTGAGGTTTTTGACGGGTAAGGAGTAATAATACTTAACAACAAATCACCACAAGGTGGATACACCTGAAGGAAAGCAGTAAAAAGGCTAATTGGATACATTACTGACTATGTGCCTGCGAGCCACCAACCCTAAACCACAGGATTAACACACTGACGGCAGGCAGGGTTCAGTGGCTTTCAGGGAGAACCGTCACAGGAAGTGAAGGTTTTGAGCCATTGCAAGATAGGATAAGAAGGTCCATTGTAGAGTTGGGTAGAGAGATTAAGGAATTGAGGCCCGATATGGGACAGCAGCAGGAAAAGTAGACCAGAAGGACCAGGGGGTGCCTACTCAGATGGATTCAGATCAGAGAACTCATTTGACAAGAAGTGTAATTAAACAAATGTGTAAATTTACAGTGGTAAAATGGAAATTCCACATTGCCTACCACCGACAGAGCTCGGGGATAGTGAAAAGGATGAACAGAACTTTAGAAAATAAATCAATAGCAAAAGCAAAAGAAACAGGGAACAGCTGGGCAACAGTGTTGCCCAATATTCTCATGCACCTTAAGGCCACCCCAAACAGAATCAACTGTTTCACCCATTTTGAACTAATGACAAGAACAGCAATGCAGTTACCCAAGAGAATCATTGCAGCAGGGGGAGATGTTGGATGACTAAAAGGAAGGGTGCGATACTATGTGAGGGAAATGAGTAAACAATTGCATGAGTTAAGGAGGAAATCAGGCGTCGACAGATCATTAATGGCATGGAAACACATAAACCCGAAAGGTAACAACAGACCACACCCCACCCCCCCACCAGGTGAGGACAAGGTGATGGCTAAGATAAAGCCAGAACGAACTGGGTTTTGCAGCCAAGTGTGTGGGACCATATGAGGTAATCATAACCAGCGCTACATGCGCGTGCGTGGGCTTTAGCGGAAAGTTGCGGTGAAAGCACTGGTCACAAGTGAAGCTTCCTATCCACAGAACTAACCTCAAAATTGACCAGTGATAACTGGGGCGGCTATCTGCTTAAGTTCACACTATGTTTTCCAGTCCGTGGGCATGCCGATACTGGCAAAAGTGTCGGGAGTGATCACGGCTCATCCCACACCGCAGGAAGGAATTTGTTACAGTGCCGAATGCAAGACACAAACGCAGAATGCTAAATATAACGGTAGAAGAACAAATGATTTTGAATTGTGGCAAGGGTTTGCTTCAAATCGGGCTTGCAGGATTCAGGGATATGAAACTTGCAGGGTCATCAATAGTTAATTGAATTGACCTGGCAACTGTTGACCAGAAGTTCCAATCCTTGAACTCCAAGCTTACGGAGATTTTAGAACAGGGACAGGGAATTCACAACAACCAATTAAATACAGAGCAGACATTTCACTGTTAATACAAATAAAAATAAAAATACCTGGAACAACTTAGCAGGTTGGACAGCATCTGTGGAGAGGAAAACAGTTAACGTTTCGAGTCCGTATGACTCTTCAACAGAACTTAGAAGAAATAGAAGAGAGGTGAAATATAAGCTGGTTAAAGGGGGGGCGGGGTGGTGGAGCGGTGTGTGGTGGTGGTACAAGAACAGCTGGATAGAGGGATGTTGGTAGGTGGCGATAGCCTAAAGATGTCATAGACAAAAGGACAAGGAGGTTTTGACAGTGGTGATATTATCTAAGGAATGGGCTAATCAGTGACATTAAGGGTAGAAAGCAGGACCAGCAAGGTACAGACAGCGCTACTGGGAGCGGGGTAGGGGAAAGGGATCTAAATAGCCAATAAGGTACAGATAATAGAATGAATGGAAATAAATTTTAAAATAATGCAAAATAGGTGGGAAAAGAAAAATCTGTATAAATTATTGTTGAAAAGGAGGATCAGAAAGGGGGTGGGGATGGAGGAGAGAGTTCATGAACTAAAATTGTTCAAGTCAATATTCAGTCCGGAAGGCTGTAAAGTGCCTAGTCGGAAGATGAGGTGCTGTTTCTTCAGTTTGCATTGAGCTTCACTGCAACAATACAGCAGGCCAATGATGGACATGTGGACATGAGAACAGGGTGGAGTGTTGAAATCGCATGCTACATGGAGGTCTGCATCATGCTTGTGGACAGACCGAAGCAGTTCCACAAAGTGGTCACCCAGTCTGCGTTTGGTCTCCAATGCAGAGGACACCACATTGGGAGCAGCGAATACAATTGACTAAATTGAGGGAAATGCTGCTTTACTTGAAAGGAGTGTTTGGGCCTTTGGACGTTGAAGAGAGGGGATGTAAAGGGGCAGGTGTTGCACCTTCTGCGGTTGCATGGGAAGCTGCTGCAGGAGGGTGTTGAGGTAATGGAGGATTGGGCAAGTGTGCCCCGGAGGGAATGATCCTTGCGGAATGCCGCCAGGTGGGATGAAGGGAAGATCTGTTTGGTTGTGGCATCATGCTGGAGTTGGCGGAAATGGTTGAGGATGGTCCTTTGAATTCGAAGGCTGGTGTGGTTATAAGTGAGGACAAGGGATACCTCAGCATTGTTCTGGGATGGAGAGGAAAACCAGCAACCGTGCTGGAAGGCCATGCGGGGACTATCAATAAACTGATCTGGATAGGTAATAATATTTCAGATGAAGCAAGCAGTACTGATCCTTGCAGCACCTATGGAACTTGGACACTGGAACAAGCCTGAGACAACTTAAGGCAGCTCAATGAAGGCGTACTTTCTTTATGGGTAACTAATGAACATTTATATAATCTTTCACGATGCAATAATCAGGACTTGATTGGTTGCCAGCTCAGAGGTTTATCATGTGTATATAGAATGAATGTTGGATATATAGTGAATAATAATATGCTTTTATACCAATGCCAACACATGGCAGAACATAATATCAAGTTGAAAATATTGGGGTGATCTGGGGGGTTGGGATTATTATATTAGGTACCATGACGTCCCGTCACATGCAGTAGACATAGAAAGGAATGTGGTTAGCACAACAACAGAAGGGTGTAGTATCGAGACCACCGCAGCAGTATGCATACATCCAATATATGAGACGGAAGAAGCTAGATATATGTTTAAAGTAACAGCAAATTGAATAATTTAAACTATAGGGGCTGCCAGAGAACTGACTCATATTGCATATATGGGGAATAGGAGATAGTGTATTACCACGTGGCAGCAAACGGTTCTGTATGGGAGAAACGGCATTTGCCCCATCCACAATCATTTAGTGTGCATACATCCACAGATTCTGGCAAGGGTGGGGAAGGTGGAACTTGTCGAAATATGCAAAAGAGGAGTGGCTACTATTCTGGTCATGAGAGGCCTTAAGGATAAACTGATACAGTATTTGAACCAGTTCTCCAATGAAATTCCCTTATGATCAGAGCACCCAAGTGTAACTCGGAGACAGGCTCAGCAGAAATGTAGAAATAGTGTAAACTTCAGCAACAGGTTGGAGTCTTGAAAGAGGAATTAGAACAAATAGATTGCTCAACATGGTGGTATTGAATCTCAAATGTACAAATAAACCGATGGATTCGGATTATCTCCCGTGCCCTGGTTATGATTCAGCTGATGCTCTTTATCCATTTAACATACTTGATTCATCATACCCGAAGGTCGCAAAATACCTGGCGGTATTTTAGCAGGTGGAGAAGAGGTTTAGCAAGTCCAAGGCCTGAATTGAAGGGCCAGATGATACTGAGGTTCTGGCTGGTAGCGTTTTACTTGCAAAAGCTGGATGCCTGGCCAGTATCAATGGGTAGCGGTAAGTAAAGCGGCGGCAACAGCACTGTTATTTGCTACTTTGGACTGGGCGAAGATCCAAAAGGGGGGACAGTTAGGGGGGAATATAGGGGTAATGCAAGAAGTTATTGTAAGGGAATGGCACTGTTCGAAGCTCCAAGCACGTGCATAAATAGTTAAAAACCCCCACATGAACCTTGTATACCTAGAGGGCCTGTGATCATCAGCGATATCCAGGGAGCCAGGCTGGGCATACAGGAATGCAAATAAGATAGATTAGGTGGCCTAGGAATCAGACCTAGGTTGGAAAACAACTAAGATTGAGCCACTTTACAGCAGATTGGCAAAGAACAGATCATTGTAGTTTAAATAGGAGGGAATGTCTCTGCCCAGTTGAAAATAGGGTCATCTGATGCATGTACCTGTTACTAGGGATTGTACTTTTAATGATGTAACCTATATGCTGAACAGATTGTAATTTGAACATTGTTAATTGTACGTGATCAGTAGTGTATGAAATGTGCTGTATGCATGTAATTCTGCAGAGTGCTATCTCAAGCTGCCTTGAGATCATTTTTTTCATTGCAATTGCTCGAATAAATGATCGTGACCTGTACCTGAACCTCCTGTGGTCCATTTTTGAAAGCTACCACAACACAACCATCAAAGCCTTGAAGGTCCAGTGCGGATCTGTTGGTAGCAACAATTCTCATAACACGCTCCACTGGTATGGTGCAAGTTAGAAGATTTGTTCATTGAAGCCAAATGGAGGCTGCCACAGCCTTTCGGTGAGGGAAATGCTCGGTAGAGGATGATAAAGAAGGAAATTAATGCTTGTGGTGCCTCTTGTTGAAGCGCGAAGGTGGCTATGGAATGGGGGGTCGGGGGGGAGGGGGGGCGGTGGGGGTGACCAGCTGAAGCCATTTCATCTTAGCCAAAAGGGCATCAGACTTTTAATCTGCGGTTCCAGGATTCCAACCCCCACCTGGGCGTTTCGTTTTGGGTCAAAATGTTCACGGGGGAACTATAAAGGCATGAAAGATATTAGGCAGATGCAGCTTTAAAGGAAGAGGGAGGGAATGTTGTAGGAGCTGGTAGAGGTTACAGAGTTAGAGCCACAACATCATTTAAGGCACAGGAGAAGTTAACTCAGCCCATAGGGTCCATGCTGATTCTTCATTGATCGGTCTAGTTAGTCCCATTTCCCTGCTCAATGTCTGTAACCTTCACAACTTTATTGGAAGATATTAGATCCTGAGGGGGCTTGACAGGGCGAATGTAGGGAGCATGTTCCCTCTTGTGGGAAAATCTGATAGAAGAGATTACAGTTTAGGAATAGTGTGTTGCCTATTTATGACGGAGATGAGGAGAGAGGGGAAGGTCAGATGGTATGGTGAATACCTTCAGCCATTTCTGTGTATTCACCGTGCACTCTGACCTTCCTCTTTCTTGTGCTGAACGTTCTGTACTGAGCAAAGTAGTCAGTTCCATACCCTTACGCCCTCACCTCAATGAATTTCAGGCTCGGCACGATGCTGAAGTCATCTTGTGCCACCTTCACCTCCGAGCGCACTTCTTTTGGACAGGGGTCCTACCTCGTTTCACTGATCCTTTAAATTTGTTTAACTCTCCAGAAACGCTGCTAAAACTCCTGAATTTTTCAGCATTTTCCGCCCAGGTAGTGAGAGCTCGGCAGAGGTCTGGAGAGCTGTTAATCTCACTCGCTTTATCTGGAAGGAATTTGGTCTCTGAAGAAGCTCTGGAAGCCTTAAATCTATAGGTGGGTGAAGCCGGGAGGCTGAGTTCGCACAAACCCTGGGGCAGCATCGCTAGCTCAGTGAATACAGCGGTCTAGAAAAGATCTGAAATTAAAACAGTGATTAAACGCTGGGATAGGGATTTCGAAGTTTAATGCAACAGGTCTCGGGAGACGAATTTGAAATCCTGGGAGGTGAGCATTCACTCAAGCAGCCATTATCAGATCTACTTTTGAGGGAATTCTGAGGCTGGATCTTTGGAAGGGAAATGTGAAAATTTGTAATAGTGCTAGAGTCCAGAGCCGTAGGAAACATATTTACAACATTTAAGAAGGGAAGTCATATTTAATTCGAAGCATTAACTCTGTTTCCCGCTCCAAGCCTGCTGAGTTGTTCTCGCTCTTTTTGTTTTTATTATAGCTCTCCAGCATACTCAGTATTTGGCTTTACTTTCCAAAATGTCACGTCCATAACATGTTATGTATTTCAATCATATCATGACTGATCATTCTAAACTCTCGAGTTTGTTTAGTGAAATGTAGAAAATGTGAGAAATATTATGCAGTTCGGTCCTCATTTCTAGAACGATGGAGGAATTGATGTCAGCTCGGTAACCCTTCATTCGGACCCTTTCCTTCACCAAATACAAAAACAAAAAACACGAATGATATCAATCTATCTAAAAGAGTACGCAGGAGAGCGCGAATCCACCGTCCAAACACTAGCATCATGATCAGTGTGGAAAACATGTGAGGGGGATTCCGCAACAAAATGGATTGCAATAACTGCACAGTCATAAACAGGGCAACAGCAAAATTCATGAAAAATTAACTCACGTTTAAAAATTGCAACAATACAACCAGAATATACTAATGGAAAATGTACACTCCGCCAGTTGTGTTAACTGAGCGGTGGGAGCATGATCTCCATTTAACATCCAATTAATTTCAAAATAAACTAATGTTTAATAGATCAGTTAAGTTGCACTCCCATTGTTCAAATAGCAGGCGACACTTACAGTTGAGAATAATTCTACAGATGAAATGATACACAACGAGGTGAATTAATGGAGCAGATTGTTAGATAACCACTCATTCATTCAACACAGGAGGAGGTCAATGGAATTAATTATATATGTGACCATTGTTAAAAGATGCCTCAGTTCGCAACGAATTCAACTTATTTCTCCCATTAGAATTGATTTTTTAACAATCATGTCGGTGCTTGGATGCTCTTTTAAAATAGACGTTTTCAATTCGTTATACAGCCCCTAACACAGGCAAGAACTCTAATGATTTGTGTACTAATGCAAAACTTTGCATTATCCCTGTTGGGTAGATAATTCCAAAGATTCACATCCACTTGTTGAAGTAATTTGTCCTCACCGCAGTCCCAAAATCTGAGTCCCTTATCCTGAGTCTGTGCCCGCCCACACCGCAACACCCACCCCAGCTCCACAACCCCCTTCAGCCCCCGTGTTTTACTAACGTCAGTTAGGAGGATCAGCATTTCTCAGTCTCTGCCCTATCAAGCCTCTTCAGAATTTTGTACGTTTCAATGAGATCACCATTCATTCATTTAAACTTCAGAAAATGCAAAGCCAAATTACTCAGTCTCTCGCCTTCGGACAACCCCTTCAACTCATGTATCAACTGAGTGAGCCTTCACTGTAGCGCCCACAATCCAAGCATATCCTTCCGTATGTGTGAGCTCCGAAACTACACACATTCTTCCAGCTGCGTTTGCACCGAAAATCTCTGCGATTATAGCAAGATTTTTTTATTGCTGTTCTCCAATCTCTTGCAATAACGTTCAACATTCCTATTGCCTTCCTATTTGCTTGCTACACCTGCCAGCTAACTTTTGGTGTCATTCAACGAGTACACCCAAGTCCCTTTGAGAATAAAAATTTTGTCATTCCACGCTTTAATAAAACTGCTTTTTGACACGTATGGCCAAAGTGAGATACGTCTCACTGCCCCACAGAACACAATCTTGTTGCTCACTCAGTTAGTCTGCCTATATTTCTGCAGGCTATTTCTGTCCTGACAAGCCCAATGACATTGTGCCTCTCACACTCACCTCTGTATATGAAATTCTACCCTACTGTCTATTTCGCGCACACTCTCTAGTAAACTCTTAGAAACTGTTTCGTTCATACTCACTCTCTCACTAACATCCCCTCTCACACACTCTCTCTGGCACTTTCACAGAAACACACACATAATCACACTGTCCCTTAAATAATACCTCAGAAACACACTTTCTCTCTCTTTCACACGGGCAACCATAACACCCCTCCCCGACACACCGCCCACACTCCGCAACGTCATGTACCTCTCTCTCTCTATCTCTCCCTCACACGCATACAGATACAAGCACATACACAAACAAACTCACAAACACACACACACACACACACACACACAAACACAAAGACGCGCATTCTCTCCATTTGGGTTTTGAAAACATATTTCAAAACAGAAGGATTAATATACTCCTGGCTGAAATCACAACATGCTTATGATTATTATGATGTTACCTCCAAAAGAATACAAAATTATCGACAGTGGTGACTCCCTGGCACAAGGTTTTGTTTTTTTCTCACAAAGACCGATGCTGGGGCCACAGCGATTCACCATATAGACATCAAGTTGCATTCGGGAGTCAGAAGCATCATTTAAAATATCGTGAATGACATGACGTATACGGGGAACAGAACTGTGACGATTGACAGGAAGGCATTCATAACTGCGAGAAAGTGAATGTAACTGACACGCGAACTTCAGAGTAAGAACCTAATGACACATGCAATAGGTGCAGAAGTCCAAGCAGCCCATCGAGACTGCTCCGTCAGTCAATATGAACATGTACATGGCTGATCTTCGGCTTGA
This sequence comes from Carcharodon carcharias, assembly GCF_017639515.1. NCBI lineage: Eukaryota > Metazoa > Chordata > Chondrichthyes > Lamniformes > Lamnidae > Carcharodon > Carcharodon carcharias. The sequence continues at coordinate 285,728 of NC_054486.1, read as the reverse complement.
ACTATACATTCCCGCTCGATCCCCATTTCCTTTCGATACCCGACAGACCAATATCGGCCGATCTCAGCCTTAAGCATTTCAAAGCGAGCAAGTTTCTGGGGCAAAAATGTACCGAAAATAAGTCTCAAATAATTGACCTTTTATCCCGAGATTGTAACCCCCTTTTCGAATTCCTAGAGAGGAGAAATAACCTCTCAACAACTACCATGTCAAACTCCTCCTTGAATGTTTCAAAGCAATCTAAAATCCAGGGTATATGACCCAATTCACTTAACCTTTCATCATAGGACAACCGTCACTTCCGGGAGCCAGTCGAGTGAATTTACGCTTTGCTGCTCCCAATGCAAGCATATCCTCCCTAAAATAGTGACTTAAACTGCACGTAATGTTCCAGGTGTTGTCTCATCGAAGCCCCGTCCAGCTGAAGCAAGTGATTTTTAAAAAAATATTATCGGGCAATTCAGTTGCAATTAACGTCGACATGCCAATTGCTTTCCAAATTTTTTTCTGTGCTTGCACGATAACGCTCTGCGTTCCTTGTATGACCACACTTTCTTCTCTTTAAACATGAACAGTTACAACTTTCACACATTTTAAAAACATATTCTGCTTCTGTATTCTTAGAGCAAGCTCACACCCAGCTTCAGAAGGAGATATTAGGACAGCTAACGGCAAGCTAGGTGAATGAGGTATGATTTAAGGCGTGTATTAAAGGAGGAGAGAGGTGGAGACGTGGGGAGAGTTTAGAAGAGGAATCCAGGCTTTCGTGCGCGGACCATGAGGCACAGAGACAAATGCTGCAATGATGTAAATCAGGGATGTACAAGAGGCCAGAGCAGGACGTGCACAGAAGGTTGTTGGACTTGAGGAGATTACATGTACAGTAAATTAAACTTAAGGATGAGAATAAAGGACTGCAGTAGGTGAGAGAGAATGGGAGGAGTGAGGGTAATGAAGGAATTAGAAATGGATGATGAGAATTTTCGGACTGGATTGTTTATAGAGATACGGAAGGACTTGGATACATTTGAGCACAAAAGTGAGAAGTTTAAACTCAAATTTGCTGGAACAGGAGAAAATGCACTTCAGTAAGCAGAAGGAGGGACTGCAGTGGTAATGGTTCACTGGGACAATGCATTTAGATGTGGACACAGAGTTTTCAAAGCGGTGAAATTTACGAAGGCAGGAAGGCTGACGAAATAGCCCTGGCATTTTGCACTCGTCAAATCACATTTGCTAGGGGAAAATGCAATGAATCCGCCAAAAGACGAGAGTTGTGTTCGAATTCTGGTGGATGTTAGTCACAGGCTGCTCTTCCTATTCGCCGTAGCTCACTGCCGACTCTCCCACTTCTGAGTTACAAAGGTTACGTGCTCAAGTGCCAACTTCAGAGACATGTCATGTAGGCTTTGCATTGGCTAGACCGGAGGGAAGAAGAGCAGAGGAGCATTACCTAATAACATTGTCAATATTAATCACTTAACCAACATCAGTAAAACAGATCACCAGGTCATTATTACATTGATGTGTGTGGGAAATTTCTGGGTGCAGAATTTCTCCTGGATTTCCAACTTTACTGCAGTGATTGAACTTCAATTAGAACTTCAATTATGACAAACATCTTCTGGATGTCCTGAGGCTGTGAAAGGTGCGACAGTATTTCAAGTTATTTTCTTTACCTTTCAACATTGGATTCCTAATGTCCCCAGGACTTGGGGCCTTGGTTTAGAGCATGGTCTAAGATTAAATACAGCAGTAGCCCTCACTCCCCTATCTGGGGCTGGATTTGACCCCAGTTACCGGAGGGCGAAATGTCAGGCTGTGACCCACTGACCCTCCCGGTCTCACAGCAGAGGGAAGAGGCCCTTTCTCACCCTCTCCAGAATGTTTTCCTTTGTGTCCTTCATTTCCTGGCGAGGGGAAGATAATGTGTTTGGACCATAAGAGGGGAAAAATACCTTCTGCAGAAACAAAAAGTTGAATGTCTATCTCTGTCCCCTGCTCCAGTAAAGGCACTTTACATTCAGCATGAGAGAGAGAGAGTGAGGCTTCAGGGACCCAGAAACGCAAATGTTTAAAATGTCTTGAACAGATACAGGTGCTTCATCTAATTTGTTTATGTCTCCGTTTTGTAGCATGTCTTCATAAAGTGAATACCTCAAATTCGGCAAAGCATTACCCCAAATCTCAATAATGCTAAACAAAATTAAAGGAAATAGTTATGTATATTCTCCTCTTCTGTCACCTCCAATCCCATTGCCGCCTCTGGGACTTATGGTCATTTCAATGGCAGCTTCTCCCCTCTTCTCAATGTTCCTTCAGCATCAAGTGTCCCGGTCCAGTCTGACTGATGCTGTTCATCAGGTTCCCTGTGGGGCTGACGAGACACCACCTTACATGTGGCAGTGGGTTCTTTCCCGCCTGGAGGAAGTGCAGAGTCTGAATTCATGAAAAGAAAACAGCATTCCAGAAAACGACACTTAGTGTGAAAGATAACAGGAGCAACAAGCAAACAATAAAGATAGTGATCCATTGATTCCCGACATGTCGAACTGAATGAAGAGCAGCTGTCGCGATTAGATAGAGGAGAGGTGAAGGTTATTTGGACACTCCTGCTGTTTCAGTGTCTAGCTTTCTTCACAACAGTGCAGTTTAAAAAAATGGTCATCGACCTGAAAAATTACACCTCCTTCTCTTTGCATAAATGTTGCCTGACGTGTTGAGCATTTCCAGCATTCTCTAGATATAAGCTGGATTGTAGAACATTTAGACTGCTTATATGCTGAATCAGTCTATGTATCAATGCAATAAGAATTGAACAATAACTAGACTTGCGCTGACAAATGGCAAGTAACTTTCCCATCGCACAAGTGACAGGCAATGACCATCTGCAATACTAGAGAATAAAACCATCGCGCCTTGATGTTCAATGGCATTACAATCACTGAAACCCCCACTATCAACATCCTGGGGGTTACCATTGACCAGAAACTGAACTGGACAAGCCATATAAATATTATGGCTACAAGAGCATGTCAGGGGCTAGGTATCGTGCTACGAATAACTCACCAAAGCCTGCCCACCATCTACAACGCACATGTCATGAGTATGACCGAATTCTTCCCGCTAGCCTGGATGAGGGCAGCTACAGAAAAACTCAAGAATTGTGAAATTGTCCAGGACAAATCAACTTAATTGCTTAACACTAGATCCAAAAGCATTCATTCCATCCACCACCGATGCACGGTAGCAGCAGTGTGTACCATCTACATGATTCACTGCAGGAATTCCACAAGGCACTTCCAAAACCCATGTCCACTGCCATTGAGAGGGACAAGGGCAGCAGATAGATGGAAGCATACCCTCCTGGAAGTTCCTCTCCAAGTCACGCACCATCTTGGAAATATACCGCCAGTATTTCACTGTCGCTGGGTCAATATCCTGGAACTTCCTTCCTAACAGCACCGTGGGTGAACCTACACCACATGGAGTGCAGCAGATCAAGGACACAGATCACCACGACTTTTTTAAGGGCACTCGGGATGGATAATTTATGCTGGTCCAGTCAGCGACACCCACATCTCTTTAATGTATTAAAATAAAATCGCAACTTTTGGTTATATCTCCAGCACAGACTGGACCTGGCCTGATATGGTGAACTCTGCAGGGAACAGTTAGGGCCCGTTAGTTGAGAACAGTCACTTGGCTCTGGCACTCGCTGCCCCAGTGCTCATTGCCAATGAATATGCTGTGAATCAAGTTTGGATTCATTTCCAGTGCTGAAACCGTGAACTGTGATGATCAGAGGTTCATTATCACGAATGGAACGAGTGTTCAACGATATTCAATAATTGATACTCCTTTCACTGTAAATGGGCAGAACCATTCAGACATGTTTGAAACCGGACTGAAGGGAATTGATTGTTCAGTTGAGGAAATATCAACAGTCATTGACATGACACTTTTAAAAAAAAAGTGTTGCGGGGCTTAACAAGAATGTATTCGGAAAAATAACGATACTGAGGCAGATAATTGGTTTTAATGACGGTTTTAAAAGAGGAGATCTAGATTTTGGGAGAGGGTTCGAGAGTGTAGATCCTAGAGAATTGAAGGCAAACCCAACAATGTGTAGTGAAGTAATTAGGGAATGAAGAAAAATCTAGAAAATGAGGAACACGGAATTCTCAGAAGGTTGTAGAGAAGGACGAGATCACAGACGATGGCAGGGGCAAGGCAATCGATGGATTTGATTTCATTAATAAAAATAGTAAAATGGAAACATTATTAGAGAAATGGCAAACTCAAAACGAGCATCAGGGTTGTCTGAATGGGGCTGAGTGCCAGTTACTTTCTGGGCAGTTGGGCTTTGTCTGATAATCAGTTTCTGGAGAGTAGACAGTGAAAAATGACGGGGTAACAATGCACTAGCGAAGTCTGGAGCTGACATAAATATGACAAGTGAGTTAGCAGCATGAAGGTCGGAGCTGGGTGACATTATGCAATCTGTGCAATCGAGGCAATATCGGGCCAGACATTCATTTATGCTGCATCAGCTGCATACGATGCATTTTGTGACATTGACAAGCATCCATTTATTGTAAAAGGAAAACAGAAATACCTGGAAATCTCAGCAGATCTGACAGCATCTGCGGAGAGGAACACAGTTAAAGTTTCGATTCCGCATGACTCTTCAACAGAACTAAGAAAAAACAGTAAAGAGGTGAAATGTAAGCTGGTTTAAGAGGGGGTGGGGGGGGGGTGGTGGTGGTGGTGGGGGGGGATGTGTGGGAGAGGTAGAGCTGCATAGGGGGCCAGTTATAGGTGAAGATAACAAAAAGATGTCATAGACAAAAGGACAAAAAATTGTTGATGGTGGTCATGTTATCTAAGGAAAGTGATAATAGGCGACATAAAGGTTAGAAAGCAGGACAAGCAACGTAAAGATAGCCCTAGTGGGGCTGGGGTGGGCAGAAGGGATCGAAATTGACTAAAAGGTAGAGATAAAACAATGGATGGAAACACATTTAAAATAATGGTAATAGGTGGGAAAATAAAAATCTATAAAAATTATTGGAAAAAAGGGGGAATTGGAAAACGGGTGGGGATGGAGGGGAGAGTTCATGTTCTAAAATTGTTGAACTGAATATTCAGTCTGGAAGTCTGTAAAGTACCTAGTCGGAAGATGAGGTGCTGTTGCTCCAGTTTGCGTTGAGCTTCACTGGAACAATGCAGTAGGCCAAGGACGGACATGTAGGCATGAGAGCAGGGCGGATTGTTGAAATGGAAAGCTACAGGGAGATCTAGGTAATGCTTGCGGACAGACCGAAGTAGACCCAGTCTACTTTTGGTCTCTTCAATGTAGAGGAAACCGCATTGGGAGCAGCGAATGCAATAGACTAAACTGAGGCAAGTGCAATTGAAATGCTGCTTCAATTGAAAGGAGTGTTTGGGCCCTAGGACAGTGAGGAGAGGGGAAATAAAGGGGCAGGTGTTGCACCTTCTGCAGTTGCATGGGAAGGTGCCGTGGGAGGGGGTTGAGGAGTAGAGTGTGATGTTGGAGTGGACCAGGGTGTCCCGGAGGGAATGATCCCTGCAGAATGCTGCCAGAGGGGTTGAAGGGAAGATGTGCTTGGTGGTGGCATAATTCTGGAGTTGGCAGACATGGCGGAGGGTGATTGTTTGATTGCAGAGGCTGGTGGGGTGATAAGTGAGGACAAGGGGGACCCTATCATAGTTCTGGGAGGGAGAGGAAGTTATGCAGGCGAATGAGCGGCAGATGGGCCAGACATGGTTGAGGGCCCTGTCAACCACCGTGGGTAGAAAACCTCGGTTGAGGAAGAAGGAAAACTTGTCAGAGGAACTGTTTTTGAAAGTGGCATCATCAGAGCAGATGCAATGGAGGCGAAGGAACTGCGAGAATGGGATGGGGTCCTCAGAGGAAGTGGGTTGTGAGGAGCTGTAGTTGAGGTAGCAGTGGGAGTCGGTAGGCTTTTAATTGATATTGGTGGACATTCTATCACCAGAAATTGAAACAGAGATGTCAAGGAAGGGAAGGGAATTTTCAGAGATGGACCATGTGCAAATGATGGAGGGGTGGATATTGGAAGCAAAATTAATAATTATTCCATGCTCAGACGAGAGAATGAAGCAGCACCAAAGCAATCATCGATGTACCGCAGAAATCATTGTTGGAGGGGGCAGGAGTAGGTGTCGAACAAGGAATGCTGCACATACCTCATAAAGAGACAGGCATAACTGGGACCCAAGCCGATACCTATAGCCACATATTTTATTTGGAGGAAGCGAGAGGAATTTAAGGAGACATTCTTCAGTGAGAGAACAAGTTCAGCCAGACAGAGGAGACTAGTGGTGGATGGGAATTGTTCAGACCTCTGTTTGAGGATGAAGCGGAGAGCCATCAGACCATCCTGGTGGGGGATGGAGGTGTAGAAGGATTGGACGTCCATGGTGAAGAGGAGGCGGTCGGGGCCAGGGAACTGGAAATTATTGATATGATGTAGGGTGTCAGAGTAATCACGGATGTAAGTGCAAAGTACTGGACAAGGGGAAAGACAATGGAATAAAAGATAGCAAGCAGTGAGTTCCATGGGGAAGGGGCAGGCTGACATGATCTGTCTGCTGGGACAGCTACCGACTCCCAAAGCTACCTCAACTATGGCTCCTCACACCCCACTTCCTGTCAGGACTCCATCCCGTTCTCTCAGTTTCTTCGCCTCTGTCACAACAGTTCTGATGATACCACATTCAAAAACAGTTCCTCTGACATGTCTTCCTTCTTCCTTAACCGAGGTTTTCCACCCACGGTGGTTGACAGGGCCATCAACGGTGTCCAGACCATCTCCCGCGCATCTGCCTGCACACCTTCCTCTCACTCCCAGAACCATGATATGGTCCCCCTTGTCCTCACATATCACCCCACCAGCCTCCGCATTCAAAGGATCATCCTCCGCCATTTCTGCCAACTCCAGTATGATGCCACAACAAAACACATCTTCCCTTCAACCCCCCCGCCGCCCCAGCGATATTCCACAGGGATCGTTCCCTCTGGGGCACTCTGGCCCACGCCTCCATCACCCCTACATCTCAAGCCCTCCCATGGTACTTCCTGATGCAACTGCAGAAGGTGCAACACCTGCCCCTTTACTTCCCCTCTCCTCAACGTCCAAGGGCCTAAACACTCCTTTCAAATGAAGCAGCATTTCACTTGCACTACCCTCAATTTAGGCTATTGCATTCGCTGTTCCCGATACGGTTTCCTCTGCATTGGAGAGACTAAACGCAGACTGGATGACCTCTTTGTGGAACGCCTTCAGTCTGTCCGCAAGCAAAACCCAGATCTCCCTGTTGCTTGCCATTTCAACACTCCACCCTGCTCTCCTGCCCACATGTCTGTCCTTGGCCTGCTGCAATGTTCCAGTGAAGCTTGGCGCAAACTGGAGGAACAGCACCTCATCTTCCTATGAGGCATTATAGAGCCTTCTGGACTGAATATTGAGTTCAACAATTTTAGATCATGAACTCTCTCCTCCATCCACACCCCCTTTCCGAACCCAACCCCCCCCCTCCACCTTTTGCAATAATTTATACAGATTTTTATTTTCCCACCTATTTCTATTATTTTTAAATATGTTTCCATCCATTGTTTTATTTGTACCTTTTAGCCTATTTCGATCCCTTCCACACACCCAACCCCCCAATAGGGCTATCCTTACCTTGCTTGTCCTGCTGTCTACCCTTAATGTCGCCAATTATCAAATTCCTTAGATGATATCACCACCTTCAACACATCCTTGACCTTTTGTCTATGACATCTTTTGGTTTTCTCCATTTATCACTGGCCATCTATTCACCACTATCTCTCTCCCCCGCCCCGCCCCGCACCCCCCCCCCCCACATCCCCCACTTAAACTAGCTTATATTTCACCTCTTCTCTATTTTTCCTTAGTTCTGTTGAAGTGTCATACGGACTCGAAACGTTAACTGTATTCCTCTCCGCGGATGCTGTCAGACCTGCTGAGATTTTCCAGGTATTTTTGTTTTTGTTTTGGATTTCCAGCATCCACAGTTTTTTGCTTTTATCCATTTAGTGTATTCGCTGTGGGTTCCATTGGGGACATGCAGCCATGTGAAGTATAACTTTTGGAGAACCTCAATATGAAGGACAACATGGCAGAGTGACGCTTAAAGTAAGCATAATGGCAGGTAATAAATGAAGCCCATTCAAAATATTAGTTTTTCGCTATTGAAGTGTAAGTGTTTCAATCAGGTTTCTGAACATTGAAATAAATCATTGTTCTTTTAATTACATTTGAAATACAGTTTAATAAGTAATTGTAGGTCACTCAATCTATTTTTTTCAGGGGTTGCTTTTCGCATCTTACATTTTTTTATGTCAACTCAAATATTATGAACACATTTTTGCACATGGATCTTATTCCATCTACATCGCATTCCAGTTAATTCTGCAGAACATAATTCTATTATTGTTAAAATTCAATGTCTGATAATGATACTTTCATTTACTTAACCTTATTCAATGTTGACAATTTCCCTTATTGAACAAGTTGCTTTCCCTCCTGGGCAAAACCCATTATGGAATTAATTTGCTGTCTAAGAGGTTGTTTCAACCTTGATCAATATATTTGAAATTCTACCAATTCTCGATTTATAAACCTTGCTCTAATCCTGTTTCATTGTTGTCAATTAAAATGATGATGTATGCCAAATGATGTATGTAAATGATTACATACATTATCAAAAGAGTAAAGTTTTCTGAAGTTTATGAATCAGTGTGCAATAGCATATCATTCAATAATTTTAATATCACTTCTTCCTGAAACTGACCTTTGCCACAGGGTCAGTACTCGCCTAATAGCCTAGTGATATTTCAATGGCTAATGATGGCAGTTACCATAAAATACGGAGATAACAATGTGACACAACATGGACAAACTTCATGACAATCTTATTAATTCTAATCAAGAAGGTCTGCCAGCCTGCACCATATGTTAGGAAGCATTTCTCTGCTTTCCGGCTATCCATTCCAGAGTGATGGGTCTACTGGTCTTTGATTGGAATCTCTCCTGCACTGTGCTTGTCATTTGGCCTGCTGCCACCTGTAAAATCCATCCTTCTCTGGTCAGTAGATGCAAGGTCACTCCCACCTCCTATAGAACGGGCTTAATTAATTGGTTTAACTGCACTTTCTTGACATTCACTGGGGTTTGAATTGGTGTATGATCGACATAGTTTGGTAAGTTTTGCTCCGGTGATTTAACATAAGAAGGGAGGGATACAGCACACTGATTCCATGATTTGAAGGATCAGGAACGAACGACCACAGATGAGAGGACATAAGAATTTTAGAACAAACAGAAGAAACATTCCGTTTGTTCCGAGAACTCATGCTGTGGGATTTATGCAGAAAGCCGTTATACCTCAGGTCTTCCGGCCAGCTGTAATGTTGTGCATATTGCTACTGCCCCTGAAGTGTTCTGATTCCCAAAGAATCTACCAATTTTCGGGCAGAACTTTTGATCCCAGTTGAAGCTAAAATGGGCGATCATGAATTGTCGACAGCAAGTCCAATGAGCAAAAAAATAAGGCGGCGGAAAGAGGTCAAGGATCTACTTTTATGACACAATCTGCCATATTCATCTTTGTTTATATACGTCACAAGGCTGCTAATGAATGATTGTGGATTGGTGATTGAATGGGTGAGTGGATAAGTGGGTGACTGGCTGAGTATGTGTGTAGGTAGTCGTTTGGAATGCATACACGGATCGGCTGTGCAGTTCGGTAGAGTGAGCAGCCAGTTCAGGAGTATAGACGTATCAGCTGAGCAGTCCGCTGTGTTGGGCAGTCAGGTCGGGGGTATAGTCGGGTCTGGCGGGCAGTCGGGCCGGGAAGAGAGCAAAGTCAGTTGGGTAGTTGGGTTGGGTGGTTAGTTGGGTCGGGTGGGCAGTTTGGTCTGGTGGGCAGTTGACTCGTGTGGGCAGTTGTGTTGGGTGGGTAGTTGGGTCGCGTGGGCAGTTGGGTCAGGTGGGCAATTGGGTCAGGTGGGCAGTTGACTCATGTGGGCAGTTTGGTCGGGTGGGCAGTTGGGTCAGGTAGGCAGTTGGGTCGGGTGGAGAGTAGAATCAGTTGGTTAATTCAGTTAGGGTGGGCAGTGTTACGTTGTATACTCCGGTCAGCTGGGTGTCGGGATGCACGGGTTAAGGATGTAGTCCGGTTGATGGGTTAGTTCGTTCAGGGTTATATTTGTGTCAGGGGTATTTTCGGGTCAGTTGTATACTCAGGTGAGCTGGACAGTTTGGGTATAGTGGGCAGTATGCGGGGGTACGGTCTGGTCGGGTGAGCTGTCCGTTCGGGTAAACTTTCGGGTCGATGGTGCAGTCGAGCTTGGTGGATGGTCGTGTCCAGGTGCCAAGAGGATAACCCAATAGCTTCAACTGTAGCTGAGCCCTAATACGGAAGATCATGAAACTGACGCTAGCTTCAGTCTCAGCCGTCTTTAGCACATTGCACCAGTTCTCATAAATCCACTAATTTAAACTGAACCTTCACCTCTGAAAGAGCAGCAAACCCTTCTCAGCTCACAGAGAAGTGCAGAAAGGTAATGACAACCTTGGTTCAGGATATCCTGTCCTCCCAGCTGATGTCAAATCAGCATTTGGGAAGCAGTAACTCAGATGTCATGTAGCATTGGTAGTTGGGTCCGGGGTCAGTAGGCAGATCGTGGGAGAACTCAGGTCAGTTGGGCTGGTGGGTCAGTGGGTTGGCACGCTGGCATGGCTAGTCAACCTGGGGGTGGGTTGTCGGGTCAGAGGTAGCTAGTTAGCTGGCTAGGATAAACAGTCAGGTCACGTGAGCAGTCAGGTCATGGAGATGGTTAATCAGGTTGCTTGGCCAATCAGGTCTCATAAGTGTGTAATCAGTTTGAGTGAGCAGTTGGGTCATGCGGGTGGGTAATTGGGTTGGGTGGAAACTCCAATCCTGCGTACTTTGTTTGCATCATGTGGGCCGCTGAGTCGGGTATGTAGTCAGGTTGGGAAGTAGTTGGGCAAAGGAGTGTTGTCGTGTGGCAGGTAGTCAGTTCGGGAAAGCGCAATCAGGTCGCGAGGCAAGGGTGTGCTAGTTGGATGAGGAATAGTCGAGTTGGAAGTGGAAATTGGGTCGGAGAGGGAGTAGTTATTTTGGTTGGGCCATTGATTCGAGTGGGCATTCGGATCGGGAAGGCTATCGGGGCGGGGGAAGTATCCAGGTGTCAGCAGGTGATGCCGAGTTGGGGTGTTGGATATGTTACCCCGTTCTGTTATGCTGGTTAATCTCTAAATTAATCCAAAGTTTTAACCAGCCTAACACTTGCAGTGTAAATATGCAGGCAAGGCCCATATATCTGACCCCCAAGCCTCTTACACTGAGCTGAGTGAGGGAGACATTGACAGCGGGCCCAGGGCAGCGCAAGTCAGCCAATCAGGAATTTAAACTTCCGAAGCCCTTTCAGCACATGTGCACATGACAGGACGCCCGCAGTGTTTGGGATGTGCAATAGCAACTTAAATTCACTGTTGTGGGCATTGGAAATGTTAGGACCGTCGCTGTTCATTGAACTGGCGCTTCTCATTGAAGCACCTGCCTTGCAAGGGAGATAGGGCCAACGCAGAGAGGGTTTACTCCACTGCTGAAGCATTGTAATGAAGTAACCTGAGTGGCAAGATATATATCAAAAATGTATTATAATCCCTGTGGAAAATCAGCTGACAGTAAACAAATGACACAAATTGGAACAATGTTTTGTGATGCCTTTTAAATAAAAAATACATTGTCACTGCAGCAGAAAGGCCACCATTCAAAACTGAAACGTTGGCTACAACTTATCTATAATTAGAATGGGGAGAGTTGGTTTCATTTTGCATTTTTGTATCAGTATCAAAATTAGTGTCCACGGAAATGGCGCTATCTTTTTCAGCTCTTCCCTGAATTTAGTTTGTGTAGCCGCAGAAATAACCGTGTTTGCGCAGGAACTCAAATACATGAGCATTTGTCCAGTTTGATTGGCGATGTAAGCAGGAGCTGTATAATCCGGTCGTACATGAATGACCACACCACCGGCTAAGGAACAAACAACGGCTGTCAACCACAACAGTATAAAACTAACTGATACAGTGCACAGTAAAATAATCGTTTTTCTTCTGTTCTGTATTTCTGGATCACTCTGATTCTCGCTGCTGTGACCACGGAGCTCCTTACGGGCTGGACTCGCCACTAAAACCCGTCTGACTGTCAGAGAATTAAGAAGCAATATCAAAGAGAAAGGAACCCAAATCAATAAAATACTTTGTAGCCAAGTAAATACTACACCAAAAGGAGATGTATAAAATTCCAGGCTGGGCTGGAAACCTCATTGAACATTGTTAAGTGTTCGCTTAGGTTCAAATGCAAACCAATATGGTATGTTTTCTAATAATGAGAGGGCACAGATTGTTGTTTGAACTGTAGCTGCAGTTCTCACTGTGCAATATTTTGTCTTAAACTTGTAAATGCATATGGAGACAAAACGGTCAAAAGTGAAGGAGACTGTAAACCACACCGATAAATACACATAGGCATTAATTGTGTACATTATGAACTTGCAAATGGGTGTATAGGACAGGATTATTTGTGGAAAATGCCTCCCCAGGATTTTATGCACGAGAACATTGTTGAGCATGACCAGTAGATCGGCTGTTGCCATGGACACCATATGGAAAGAAATGCATTTTGAAAGGCCGCAGTTTCCTCTGGAGAGAATCACGATTGTCATCAGGTTCGCTGTGGGAAAAACGGGAGAGAATGGACATGGACACTCAGATACATTCCACAGAACATTATGAGAAATGTTACTGTGCATTTCTACTCAGCGTTATATCCATGTATCGGATTTTTAATATTGGCCTGTGAATCTGAAATTCCTAAATTAATAAACGAACATGCACTCTATTGTGATAAAATAGTTTCCAAGGCAGTATTTTTGCGACTGCCCTAAGGTGAAACAGAGACCAGAACCATGTTTCAGGTGGTGGGGTATCCTAAGGGGACATCAGACTTCTGAGAAATGAGTCTGTGCATGTAATTGTTAAGGGAACGGAAACTTATTCGGAAGTACAAACAGACTTGGAGATGGGATTTAGATATTCAATTCCTTTTCAGCAGAAGACGGCCACGTCCAGGGGCTCTTGCTGAAGTTTTGTGTCTATAACCCGTGAAAAGCTATGAGCCACCCAGGCGCGCTGAAGAGCTGTTTTTTTTTTACCAAGAGCTGATCGGAGTGTGTACCGGAGTGTTATTGAATGGAGGGTGAGAGTGCCTGTGTGAATCATCAGCCATCAGGACTGTTGTGACCCGAGTGAAAGATGCTCCACAGAAGTAGGCCTTGTGGATGATAATCGTATCCGTGGAGCTGAGATGGAGTCATGTGGCTGATGGAAGCCACTTGAGAATCAGACCCTGCGTGAAAAAGAGTAGCTGAGCACTGCTGGAGCATGATGGAGTTGGGAGAGACATTCGGACTGAACACAGTGGCAAATATATGTTTGGAACTAGCTGAGAAATGCATGAGACTTATCTTTGTTGTTTCAGCTACTTCAACTATAATTAATACTTTCTACTGAATACAATTAGCATTTATTTATATATTTTTTGACTTTGGTTTATTATAAATATTTTAAAAAGTAACATCTTGTCCTTTGTTTTCTTCCATTGGGCTCCTTGGGGAAGTTCGGTTCTTTCAGGTAATTGATCCTCAAGTGGAGACGATAACACTATGTCTTGGGACTAGGTTTCTGCCGTCCTCTCGGTGAATATCAGTCTGAAGTTTTCATGGTGCTGAAAGAAATGTCACTAGAATTCAGTCTGGAAACTTCAGTCTTGGAGAGTATCCCCCAAACTCCTGCTACCACAACCGCCTTTGGGCATCGATGTCTCAACTGGGGCTAAAGGAGACTTAGGACAATAGTGTAAACCTGGCTAAATCGGATCAGCCGTCCGTCATATATATCCCTCTCTTCCCTTTAAATGACCTTCGCCCCTGGCACTGGAATGAGTCTCAATGGAACTGCACAGTGCAAGTCTACCCGTGAGTGCCTCGCAGAGGCAATCCAGTTACCAGTATAACTTTCCTAAAGGGAAAAATGGATTATTCTTTAACTTGCTGAATTTCAACAGCCAAATAATAAATGGATTTCCTGACATGCAATCTTCCTTCCACCAGCCAGTTACCGTGTGAGACACTCAGTGAATTTGATACATTGCCAGTGACGAGCAATGGTACACTAATTAGAATTTGACAGTCTGCTCCGTCTGCTAATTTGGAGATGGGGATTCTGGGGGAGGATATCAGATACCAGCGGTGTTCAATATAATTTCCAGGCCAATACCGGAATAAATTCAAATAAAAATTTCTTCTGAAGAAAAAAACGATCCAAAGTAATTCAAAACGGTGCCCTTTTCCTTTCCATAATCGATCTGAAGGACCCGCTCAGGAACTGAACTGGAGCCAGTACATCGCCAAAGATTAATTCCGATGGAGGAATGAGGAGCAGCTTCCCGTTTATCGAAATATCTTCCCGTCCCATTCTGGGCGCAGGACGCTGCAGTTCTTGGAATTATCACTGTAATTTAGACAATGGGAAACATTACCTATCAGGTAGATACCTTGGAGACTAAGCAGCACATTCTTTAGTGGCCTATGAACTGTTGGAAGAGCGGGAAGTCAACCTCCATATTCTTCAGTGTGAGGGGGAATGTGAGGTTTTCACAATCTACTGAGCAGAATCGCTGCCGACATCGCGAAAGGCTAGGGCTCCCGCTGCTATTCAGCGATTTATCCCGATAGAGAAATGTCTCGGCAGTGAGACATTCCCGCAATCAGCCACATAATCAGCAGCAGTGAAAAACTCAAACTCTATTAGACAACACTAACTTACCGGGAATACCAAAGGCTGCGAGAATTGGGTAGTAAATATCCGTTACTTGCAGAATCGTTGGCTGGGTCATGTTTTTTTTAGAACGATGCGAGAGCTCACTCAGTTTTCTGATTGTGCTGAGACTCCATAAATGTTTCCCACTTTATAGGTCAATTTGTCTCCCCGTGAGGAAATCAGCTTACACAATAATTCGGGTTAGATATAGTCACTTCACAAACAGGCCGCTAATTTCACTGTTCAGAGACCCCGGTCCCCCTATGGGGAAATTTATCAGCTCAGTTCCAGAAACTTCATCAATTAAAATTAATGATCGGAAAGTAACCACAGAGGGAATGTGTTCAGCAATGTCTCCTTGAATGTTGAAAGGAACATCCCTCCTGGAAAATGTTGGATTCTTTGGGCTTCATATTATTCCGCTTCGATATTAACTCAGACATTACAGAATGTGAACGCCTTATGAGCAGTAATTCCGTACCTTAAACTTGCTGTCTTCTTAGGCGACACCTGGTGATGAACCGGCATTATTAATGCTGGCGATAATATTGCTCTAAAATTAACTATACTAGAGATATCCGTATATTTATGCTGTTGCTATCAATCAACTGTACTAGTCACTATCTACTATAACATGAATAGTGGGAAACATGTTCGAAAATTATCCGTGCTGATTATAATCTATGATTACTAATAAAAAATCCACTCAACCGTAGGAATCCCCTGCTCCAACATTATGTGTTATGAAATACAAAGAGAAAACGCTGGGAATACTCAGCAGATCTTTTAGCATCAGTGGAGGGTGAATCGGAGTTAATGTTTTAGGTAATGATCAGCATTGACATTTTTTAATTTATGTTTTCCAGCATCGCAGTATTTTGTTTTCGGATTATTGATTTTGGCCCTATTCCAGAATTTTCACGATGACTCTTCTCTAGTAGTGACGATATTGGCATCATATCACTTGTGGTAAGCCAACTGGCCGGATACAGGTCAGGCTGCTACTCAACTTTTACTCGTGATATCCTTTCAATAACATTACTGTTGGTGATGTCACCGTAACTTTACTAATGGTGAATTTAACTTCACTGAGGAAGCCCCTACTCGAGCATTAATAGTTGTGTCCGTGCAGAGAATCGTCCTAATACATGTAGCCGTAACTCTACTCTGACGTTACTGCTGAGGCCTGTATTATAAGTTATTCGTGATGACACGACTCAAACAATGCTGGACGTGATCCAGTGCCACAAAGTTTCTTCCCTTGTTTTGTTTGATTGCATCCGAAATCAGGTCGCCTGATTATAAGGTAATGTTCCGCATTGCCGGCGTTAATGCAGTTATATTTTAATTAGTAGTCCAGATAAAATGGGAAAGACTCTCTTATATGAAAGTGATGTTGGTTGCCATCCTCTATTTCACATTAGGAGCATATTTAATGATTTGCTTAAGTATAATGACACTCTTGGCCATAAGTAAATGAGGAATAATGAAAATTCAAAGATACATTGAGGTTTCAACTGGGCTTGGAGAATGAAAGTTTGGCATGACATGTCACTTAAAAATTGCTGCTAGATCAGGGAAAACTATTAATCGTTCAAATTGATGCAGGGGGAACCATGTTATCCTCGAATCTGCATAGTTGATTTTGACGTTTACACCTTTTAACTGAACACATATCGGAATCACAAAATGAACCGGCGCGCCAACCTTCTGGAGAATATTACTGCTTCCAGTTGGCAAAACATCGATTGTGAATCACACCAGTCAACAGCGAAAAAAAGTTACAATTCACTGAAGTCCAATTTACTTACGAACGACTATATTTGCTTTCAAGAGGGGAGCTAAATGTAGCTGTTAAACTGAGCGCAGATGCAAGGAACAGCTGCACCAATCTGCCAAATGCAATCAACATTATCCATTGGGAGCATTGGGAGCAGAAAATCCACATGTTTCTCAATCACGTGCGATCACTTTAAATGTGTTAAGCTTGTTGTTAAGCAGCCATTTATGCCATTTGACAGAAGGTACCTCAAGGACTCTCTTTATCTTGCAATCAAGTGAAATGACTCCTTGTGTTTAAGAAGCGAGCAGTCTCTAATCATTTCATTTAAATTCAGTTTCTTCATTCCACCTGCTATAAATCAAAGCCACTGTGAGTGGCCAGTGGCTTGGCCTAAGTAGCCAAGTGGTTATAGTACTGGGTTTGTCACCCCAAGATTAAGAGTGAGTGGCCAGTGCCATCCGAATATAAATTGCGTTCGCAAAAGTTATTACCGGTTTTGCAGCTTCGGAGGCGACACTTTTGTCAGTTTCTGTGTCAATATCATTTTAATTGTCAACTCTGCAGTGACGCATGGAGCTCGTAAACAGATATCCCGTCTTACACAATTATCATTGCCCTCAAAAGCGGCCACAGCAACGAAAGAAAACTGGCATTTCGGTCCTCCCAAGGTTTGTTTTGTAAACCGGTCAAGAAATGAGAAGCGGATGGGGTTTTGGAGAATATGTCATCCCAAAGAACCATGCAGGGAAATGTTGGTCGCAACTGTCCTTACAGGTATTGAATACAGAGCCAGAGAATTCTGCAAATACTCGACAGGTCTGGCAGCTTATGTCAACAGAGACAACAGTGTTAACGTTTTCAAGACAATGACTTTTTGTCAGAACTGACATATTTATATTGTGGGTAATATGCCATAAGTCTGATTGTCTATACATCAGCCTCCAGAATCACTTACTCGTCGTGAACAGATTTTACAGTTTCGGGGGATCAGGCAGAGGGAGCGGTTTTGAGGGGCAGAATTTCTAGTCATGTCTTAAGTTGTATGGAACTAGGGAAAAATTATTCCCTCTTGGCTGGGTATAAATAATCCGAAGCAAATGTTGTGGATGCACTTTATACATAGAATGTTTGCTAAATCCTCTGAGTGCGGCTGTCTTCCATTGGCCTGATTATTATTTGTGGTGAAATAAGGGTTTTTTTTTTCCCTCAGGTATTGAGTAGATTTAGTAGCAGGGCATTATAAATAGTTTAACCATAGAATCGTGGAATGTTTAGAAGTCAGAAGGAGACCATTTAGCACATTTTCTCTGTGTCGGTTCTCTGCAACAGCAACTCAGCCAGTACTGCCCCTCTGCCTTTTCCATGTAGCCCTGAAAATATTGTCCTTGCAGATAATTATCCAGTTCCCTTTTGAAAACTGCAATTGAATCTGTCTCCACGACACACTCAGCCAGTGGCTTCCCGTTCCAAACCATTGGTTGCTTAAGGATCTAATTCCTCATGTCGCCTCTGTTATTTGTTAACCACTTCCTTCCTATGGGAACAGTTTCTCCCCATTTGTACTAACCAGGCCCCTCGTGATTTTGCGCACAACTAACCATTCATCTCTCAATCTCCGCTTCTCCAAGAAGAGCAGCCCTGGATTCGTCAATCTATCAACATAACTGAATCCTCCCAGCCTCGAAATCATTCTGTTCAATCATTTGAAACCTTCCTAAACCGCCGTTTAAGTTGAACCAGTATTTTGTGATAGTTCATTTTGTATTCTATGCCCTGATTTATCAAACCCAGGATTCCCGACCAAGGACTGCATTCAAAAGCTTCCCTGCAACGTTCAATGTTTAATGCGTTTTTACACACAGGTCCTTCAGCTGCTGCATCCAATTAGAATTATACCCTTCAATTTATGCCAACTTCTCTCCTTCACTTGACCAAAATGTATCACTTCACAATTGTGTACATTGCTTTTCACCTGTCTTATGTCTTCTCATTCCAGCAGCCTAATTACATCCTTTTTAATTATATCATTATACTCCTCATAGTTAACAAATCTTCCAATTCCTGCACCATACTGAAATTTTGACATTATGCCCTGCTCACCCAGATATAGGTTACTGATATCAAAAAAGAAAAGCAGTGGTCCTGCTACATACCACCCACCATCACATCCCACACCCAACTCCTCCCCCTCCCCAGTCAGAAGTAAATAATTTTTTATATTGAATTCAATTATTAGACTGCATAATGAAATACTAGCTATGCTAAAGGCTAAATATTCAACACCATGTGTTTTCAAATAAAATGCATCTGGGAGCTAATATCATTCACTGAAAAGCATAGTTTCACTCAAATTTGGTGACTCAAATGTTAGTAGAGAGGGAAATAGTGTCAGAGTTGGTTTCGAAATGATATGACCAACTCGTTTGCTTCGAGCTCCTGCACTTCAAAATTTCCCACCACACCATCATATTTGCATCAGTCAGTGTTTTAATACTTACAGCAAATCGCATTTATATAGCAACTCTAAAATAGTAGACAAGCAGATGGTCTGGACTCAGCCACAAACTCCATTTTCAAGTGCCAATCCAGTAATTGATGACCAAGTAATATTTTTATTCATTTACACATTGCGGGCTTTACTGTCTAGTCCAACAATTATTGTCCATCCATAATTGCATTTGAGAAGGTGATGGCGAGATGCCTTCATGAACTGCCTCAGTCCATGGGGTGTTGGTACACCAACAGTGCAGCTAGGGAGTTCCAGGACTTTGATTAGTGATAGTGAAGGACTGGTGATATATATCCAAGTCAGGATTGTGAGTGGCTTTGAGGGGAACAAATAAGTGGTGGTGTTCTCATGTTTCTGCTACACTTGTCTTCCAAGATGGCTGTGGCCGTTTGTTTGGAAGGTGTTGGTTAAGGAGCCTTGGTGAATTCCTACTGTACATCTTGTCTATGGTACACACTGCTGCTACTGTGCATCGATGGTGCAGGGAGTGAATGTTTGTGGATGGGGTTCCAGTCAAGCAGGCTACTTTGACTTGGATGGTGCCAATCTTCTTGAGTGCTTTTGGAGATGCACTCATCCAGGAAGGTGGAGAGTATTCTATCACACCACTGTAATAAGCCTTGTAGGTGGTGGACAGGCTTTGGGGAGAAAGGAGGTGAATTACTGGCTGCAGGATTTCTAGCCTCTGTATCTGTTCTGTTGGCCAGTGTAATAATCCACTAGTGCACTTCAGTTTCTGTTCAGTAGTAATCGCCACGAAGCTGATACAGGGAAATTCATTATTGGAATGCCAGTTAATGCGGTGGGGCTATCATTAGATCCTCTTTGCCGAAGTTGGCCATTGCCTGGCTTTTATGTGGCACGAATGTTAATTGTCACTTCTCAGTCCAAGCCTGGATATTGTTCAGATCTTGCTGCTTTTGGACATGGACGGCTTCAGTGTCCAAGGGGTCATGAATAGTGCTGGATATTGGGCAATCATTAGCGAAAATCCTCGCTTCTGACGTTCTGATGGAAGGAAAGCCATTGATGAAGCAGCTGAATTTAGTCGGGCCGACAACGCTACCATGAAGAATTCATTCAGTGATGTCCTGGAACTGAGATGATTGACCTCCAGCAACCATAACCATCTTCTTTTGTGGGAGATATGACCCCAAGCAGCAAACCTATGTCCCACTTTTCACATTTACTCCAAATTATCTAGGGCTGCGGCCACAATCAGTCAAATGCTGCCTTGTTATCAAGGGCAGTCAATCCCACCTCACCCAGGGAACATCAGCGGAGACAAACAAAGGGAACAGTTCAGGACGATGCCCTATCATCAGAACGGTACTGAGGTTTAGTTAGCTAAGGCGCATATCTCCCAAAAGATAACTGCTTTCATGTCTCACTTATGCTTCTATCCAATTAGACACCGCATAGCTTTTAACTAAACTAACGAGCCCCATTAGTATCATTGGAAATCAGTTGCCAACATAGATAAAACTGATAAGATAAATGCTGCCTTCGGAGGTCCATCCATAAAGAATGTTTCAAATTTTTGCCGGCGATAACTGTGAGCTAGGATAAAATGATCATTTATTGCTGCACGTTAGGCAGGAAAGAGTAGGGAGGGCTCAGTCGGAGCTTTGTATAATTCTGATGAAATGTAATCAGCCTAAACAAGGTTGACACTTAACAGCCGTACCAAAATTGGAGGCAAAGGGAACTAGGGGATAAACTATTTGCAAGCTGGAACGCTGGAGCTTTTTGTTGAAGGCCTTGGGCTTCTCGTGAATTTAGAACACTTCCCGCCCCATGAGCATTTTTGCTTTAAAAGGGTAACATTACCATTTCCCCCAACAAACACCACACGGAATTGTTTACCCATTCGCAAAATCCATCTCTGTGGGTTTTAATCTTCCGACTCCAACTTCTACAATTCAACACCTCGCCGAAGTAAACACAATCTTAAAAACGTGCAAGGCTCAGTGCAGATAGCTGGGTTCCTCACATCACACACCACGAGTTAGGAGAAAGTAGTTGGTGCAAGTTCGAAGATTTGATAAATGAAGCCAAAGGGAGGCTGCTGATCTGTCTGTGAAGGAAATGCGCTGTCGAGGGTGGATTAGCAAACAAGGGAATGGAAGCAAAAAGGTGGTTGCAATGCCTCATGTCAGGTGGCGAAGGCAGCTATTGGAAGCATGAGTATTCCAGCTGGACGTCTCAATCGGTAAAACATAACATATTTAATATGTGGGATTTGTAGTGGATGGTTTGTTGATAATAAAAATAGAAAATCCTGGAAAAACAAAGCTCGTCCAGCTGTGTCTGTGGAGGAATCCCATTACTGGAATCACAATTTCATTATTAAATAATAAAACCTGTCTGAATGTTCAGGGTTAACCTTCCTCTTACTGAGCTCTGCACACGTGATGGTGGTTTTGTTGTTTCCATTTTCAGTTATTTTTGCTGAACCATTTCCTCTATTTCCAGAGTAACAATCTGACAGATTCAGTACAAGAGGCAGATGGTGGGGAGATCACCTGGTGGAGGGAAATCCTGAGGGAAGGGAACAGGCAGACTGCTGGAGGCAGACAGCGGCAGACAGATGTGAGAGGCAGAAAGTGACTGGTCAGGGGCAAACATGGGGTGAAGCAGAGAAGAGGAAATAGAGAGAGAGAAAGAACGAGAGAGTCAGTGAGGGAGTCAGGCAAGGGGACAGAGAAAGAGGCCATGGAAGAGATGGGAGCCAGGAATATTGGATGAATCATACAGGTGGGAAAGAGAGACAGAAATGTGAAGACAACCTTGCTAGACATACATAGGAAACAGCCAGAGGGATAGAAAGAGAGAGCTGTGGATAGATTGTTGGGGGGGGGGGGGGTAGATGGGGGAGAAAGAGAGAAGCAGACTGCGAGTCAACTGGGGAGAGGCAGACTGGAAATGAAAGCAGATGGAGGAGCTGGATGGAGGGACATGGAGAGAGAGATGTGAGATATACTGGGGTTGTGGGGGCAGAGTGAGTGAGAGGGAAGGGTGGAGTCAAAGAGAGAGAAGCATGAGTGGAGAGATAAGTATTTGGGGGGCATATGATGGGGAGACAGATGGAGGATATACAGAGGCAGGGAAGATGCTAGAAAGATGGACAGACAGACAAGGAAAGGATAGAGAGAGAGGTGCATGGGAGTGAAAGAGGGATATACAGATGAGCAAAGGGCAGAGAGAGGTGCAGAGGTACAGGGAGAGACACAGAGATAGGGAGGCAGATGTGGGGAGGGTAAGGCCCAGACATGGGAGATAGAGAGAGGATGAAACCGTGGTAGAGACAAATGGGGGAGATAGACATGGCTGAGGTAAGACAGACATTGATGTGGGAGATAGTGAGAGGGACAGATGAGGTAGATGGACAGAGAGGCGAATTGGGGAGACAGCAAAACAAGGGGCTGGTTTAGAGAGAGAGACAGAGATGGGGCACCAGATGGAAGAAAGATAGCAAGAGAATAAAAGGGTAGATGGAGAGATACAGATGTGAGGAGAGATATGAGGGGACTGAGTGAAAGTGACAGGCAGGGGAGACATAAAAAGAGAGAGGCAGACATGGGCAGCTGGAGAAAGTGGTTATTGGCACTAACTGATAGAGCGGGAAAGATGGGACAAATAAAGATAGTAAATCAGATTGTGGACACGAAGGGCTAGGCAGATGGGTGATATAGGGTATGAGCTTCAAGTGGGGATAACGTGGGGCGAGATACAGGAAGAGAGAGATGCAGACGGTGGGGGAGGCTGACAAGGAGACAGCACCACATGCACATGTGGGAGACAGAGTAAGACCGATCACCACAGACCTATACCACATGGACGGCAGTGATTCAGGAAAGCAGCTCACCATCACATTCTCAAGGGCAATTAGGGATGGACAATAAATGCTGGCCTAGCCAGCAAAGCCCACATCCTGTGAACAAATATAAACAAAGATCAGAGGTTGACAGATATGAGGAGATGGTGGGAGGCCAATGGCAGGACTGTAATCAAAACATTTTCACCCAAATTCTAGCTATTTGCTGTAAGCCCAGGAGTACAGGCCAGGGATCTGGGGAAAGTGACATTCTACTTCACATTGTCAGTTGTCATCACATTTTATATCCTGTTATAATTAGACCTCCCACTGAATGATGGAGTGAAGGACACAGCTGGAAGTAAACAGGGATTGTAGACTGAGGAGCAACAGGTGAACCAGCACAGGATTGAGAGAGAACCTTTCCAAATCAAAGAATTGCCATAGAGAGACTTGGGGAGAAAGGTGAGAGAAAGGCCTATTTACCCTGATAAACATTTGTCCTATAGACAGCACACAAAGATTACAAGGTAAGGCAGGAATTGGCGAGAATGAGACTGAGAGAGTCTGACCACTCAGCGCAATTATCCAGCATGAGGCCGTACAATGGAACCTGAACTGAGATCATTTTCTGTCACAAAACACAGTCACAAGTGAATTTTAGAAGCTGCACCGACCCAGGCCCGCACCTGTGTCCCACCGACCCAGGCCCGCACCTGTGTCCCACCGACCCAGGCCCGCACCTGTGTCCCACCGACCCAGGCCCGCACCTGTGTCCCACCGACCCAGGCCCGCACCTGTGTCCCACCGACCCAGGCCCGCACCTGTGTCCCACCGACCCAGGCCCGCACCTGTGTCCCACCGACCCAGGCCCGCACCTGTGTCCCACCGACCCAGGCCCACGAAATTTCTCTGAAATCTGCTTCCATTAGTCCTTAATGTTGTGCACCCAGATTTTAACAACCCACTGATTTTTTTCTTCACTTCCCCTTCCATTCTTTTGCCAATTAATTTAAATTGTTGCCGACACTTGACCTTCGCTTGATTCTTCTGCATCTTCCATCAAAATACCCCCACCCACTTTGAATCTCTCTGCCCTGCCTGCACTTCACCTTCTCTATTCTAAAGAGAACAATCCATGTTTCTCCAATCTCTCCAAGTAAAAGATAACCCTCATTCCTGGGATCATCCTAGTAAATTTCTTCTGAATCCAATCCAAGGCTTTGATATTGTTCCTGAAATGTGGTTCTCAGAATTGTAGTGTTACCGACAGGAGGGCATTGAATTTAAACAGCCCTGCTTTCTCCTCTCACCACCCGTCCATAAACAGAAAGCTGTTTTGATTTTGATTTTCTCCTTTATAAGCAGTGGTGTATTTCCCAAGCCCTCAGCTTTGGTGTGATCCAGTTTCTATTAATAACCCCAGAGGAAGGGTGAACTCAGAGCATTAGTTTATTTGCACACACTCAAAACGTGGGAGAGGGTGTCACTATGTAGCTCCCTGTGCATTCATACAATAAATGAGGGATAGAGAAAGATTTATTTACAGGGCAAAGAGCACAGAGCAAAGAATTATTGTTTCACATGAGTCCAGAATCAAAAGCTCAGTGGTGAATTCCTTCACAGAGGTCGGCAGGCTGAGCTGATGCTGGATAATTCATGTTTCCAGTAGAATTGACTTCTACAATGAGACAGGCTTGCAGAGATGAATTAGCCTTGTCGGCGATGGTATTGAAGTTTGGAAGTTCCAGGAGAAACAGTGTAGATGGGGGCAGGCATTCCAACTGGACAGATGAAAGGAAAATACAAGATGTAAAGAAATGAAATGAAGACAAAAAAAATAAGAAATATGGAAGAGCAGAAATGCTGGTTCGTGTGTAGAAATCACAGAGTATAAAGTACAAGTTCAATTAGTTGCAGGCACATATTTAACTTGGAGGGTATGACACGCTACCCATTATGGAGACATGGCCACAAGATGGTCAGGACTGGGAATTAAATCTACCAAGTTTTAAGGTCGACAGGAAAGATAGAGTAAATGAAAGGTAAATAGGAGATGCCACACCTGCCCTTTTACCTCCTTATTTCTCACTGTCCAGGATCCTAAACACTCCTCCCAGGTGATAAAGTGACGGCCTTGTGCTTCTTTCAGTTTAGCAACTGTATTTGCTGCTTTCAGCACTGTCTCCCTTACATTGGGGGAGAGAAAATGCAGGTTGGATGCCCACTTTGCAGACCCATCCAATTCAGTGTGTGGGCCTGACCCTGAGCTCCCAATCTCCTGTCATTTTAATTCTGGTCTCCACTCCAACTGTGTCCTGGGCCTCCTGCACTGACCCACTGAAGCTCAGCGTAACATCAGGGAGCAGCAGATCATCTTTCAATGGGGGAGGTGGTGGCATAGTTTGGTATTATCACTGGACTAGTATTCCTGTAAGACCCAGGGTAATTCACTGAGGGACCAATGTTCAAATCCCACCACAGCAAATAGTGAAATTTAAATTGAATAAAAATCTGGAATTAAAGGTCTGGTGATGAGCACAAATCCAGTGCCAATTGTTGTAAAAACCCATCTGGTTCACCGATGTCCTATGTTCCATCCTATAGGGATGGAAATCTGCTGCCCTTACCTGGCCTACATGTGACTCCAGACACACAACAATGCAGTTGACTCTTAAATGCCTTCTGGAAATCTAAGTACTGGACATCCACCTGTTCCCTTTATCCACAGCACATGTGATTCCTTCAAAAAACTCCAATAAGTTGGTGAAACATGATTTGCATTTTATAAAACCACGTTGACTGTCTGATTGCCTTGATTTTTTTCTGAGAGCCCTGCTATAACATATTTAATAATAGCATCTAACATTTTCCCTATGACAGATGTTAGGCTGACTGGCTTATAATTTCCTGCTTTCTGTCTCCCTCTCTTTTTGAATAAAGGAGATTTATTTGCTACTTTCCAATCTAATGGAACCTTCCGCGAAACCTAGGGAACTTTGGAAAATTGAAACTAGTGCATCAACTATCTCACTAGCCACTTCTTTCAAGACCTTAGGGTGAAGTCCATTTGGACCTGGGGATTTGTCAGCCCCACAGCCCCAACAATTTGCTCAATACCACTTACTGTGTGATTATAATTTTCCCGGGTTCCTCCATTCGTTCCACTTCCTGATTTACAGCTACTTCCAGGATGTTACTTGTGTCCTTTACAGTGAAGACCGAAGCAAAATACCTGTTTAATTCATCTGCCATCTCCCTCCTTTCCACTATCAATTCCCCAGATGCACTTTGTAAAGGACGAATGCTTACTTTATTATTTTATAACTCTTTTCCTATTTAAATATCTAAAACGCTCACCAGTCATCTTTATATTACTAGATAGCTTACTCCAATGCTCTAATATTTCTCTACTTATTAACCTTTGTCATTATTTGCTGATCTTTGTATTCTTTCCAATCTTCTGACCTACCGCCCATCTTTGCATAACTATATGCTTTTTCCCCTTTGATTATTGTTGTACCTTTCTGGCAAACTCCCATTATCTCTTGTTTTATACTCTGTCCACAGTGTAGTTATAATTAGGGACCCTGTACACCACTAGCACAAGTGACTTCTTGCCTTCATCATTCCTCATCTCAACCCAAACCATTTCTACACCCTGGACTCCTGAAGTTAGGTCATCTCTCTCTAATGTGCTAATACCATCATTAATTAACAGAACCACCTCTCAACCATTTCCTCATTTTCTGTCCTCCCTCAATGTCACGGACACTTCAATATTCAGGTCCCAATCCATGTCATCCTGTAGCCATGTCTCTGTGATTTCTATCAGATCAGACTTATTTATTTCTATTTGCGCTGTCAGTTCATCTGTTTTGTGTTTAGATAAGGAGCCTTTAGTTTTGACTATTTTTGGAGCATCTAGCCTTTTCTGCTGATTTACTCTTGAGAATTGGACTCTGTGTCCCTACCTTTCACAGCCTGTTTATTATTTCCCAAATTAATTGCTGTCTCTCTTGCCTTGTCTCTACTCTTTATTTTACCACATCTTCCCAAATTTGATCCCTTGCCTGTACTATTCAGTTTAAAGTCCTCTCTACTTCCTTAGTTAGGCAGTTCACAAGGACACCTGCCCCGCACAGTTCAGGTGTAGACCACTCCAACGGTACAGTTCCTACTTTCCCAAACACTGTGCCAGTGCCCCACAAACCCCACTTCTCCCACACCAGTCTTTGAACCATGCATTAGTTTCTTTAATCTTATTTACCCTATGCCAATTTTAGAGAACAGGCCATCCTAGACTGGGTATTGTGTAATGAGAGAGGAATAATTGGCAATCTAGTTGTGCAAGGCCCCTTGGGGATGAGCGACCATAATATGATAGAATTCTTCATCAAGATGGAGAGTGACGTAGTTGATTCTGAGACGAGGGTCCTGAATCTTAATAAAGGAAACTACGGTGCTATGAAATGTGAGTTGGCTATGATGGATTGGGAAACGTTACTTAAAGGGATGATGGTGGATAAGCAATGGCAAACATTCAAAGAGCGCATGGGTGAACTTCAACAATTGTCTTTTCCTGTCTGGCACAAACCTAAAATTGGAAATGTGGCCGCACCATGGCTTACAAGGGATATTAGAGAGAGTATTACATCCAAGGAACAGGCATACAAATTGGCCAGAGAAAACAACAGACCTGAAGTTTGGGAGTAGTTTAGAATTCAGCAAAGGAGGACCAAGGGATTGATTAAGAAGAGAAAAATAGAGTACAAGAGTAAGATTGCGGGGCACATAAAAACTGACTGTAAAAGTTTCTATAGGTATGTGAAGAGAAAAAGATTGGTGAAGACAAATGTAGGTCCCCGACATTCAAAAACAGCGGAATTTAGAATGGGGAACAAAGAAATGGATGACCAACTAAATACATACTTTTGCTCTGTCTTCACAAAGGAGGACACTAATAACATACCAGAAATGTTGGGCAACACAGGGTTTAGTGAGAGGGTGGAACTGAAAGAAAGCAGTGTGAGTAAGGAAATGGTGTTGGAAAAATTGATGGGATTGAAGGCCGATAAATCCCTGGGTCCTGATAATCTACATCCCAGAGTACTTAAGGAAGTGGCCCTAGAAATAGTGGATGCATTGGTCGTATTCTTCCGAGATTCTATAGACTCTGGAACAGCTCCTAACAGTAGCTAATGTAACCCCACTATTTAAAAAAGGGAGGTAGAGAGAAAACCAGGAATTATAGACCAGTCAGCTTGATGTCCGTAGTGGGGAAAATTCATGAGTCCATTATAAAAGATTTAATAGCTGATCACTTGGAAAACAGTGGCAGAATCGGACAGAGTCAGCATGGATTTACGAAAGGGAAATCATGCTTGACAAATCTATTGGAATTTTTCCAGAATGTAACCAATAGAGTTGATGAGGAGAAGCCAGTGGACGTGGTTTATTTGGACTTCCAGAAGGCTTTCGACAAAGTCCCACATAAGAAATTAGTGTGTAAAATGAAAGCACATGGGATTGGGGATAGTGTATTGAGATGGATAGAAAACAGACAGGAAACAAAGAGTAGGAATAAACAGGTCTTTTTCCGAATGGCAGGAAGTGACTAGTGGGGTACCGCAGGGATCGGTGCTGGGACCCCAGCTATTCGCAATATACATTATTGATTTAGATGAGGGAGCTAAATGTAATATCTCCAATTTTGCAGATGACACAAAGCTGGGTGGGAGGGTGAGCTGTGAGGAGGATGCAGAGATGCTTCAGTGTGATTTGGATAAGCTGAGTGAGTGGGCAAATGCATGGCAGATGTCAATAAAATATGGATAAATGTGAGGTTATCCACTTTGGTAGCAAAAACAGGAAGGCAAATTATTCTCCTTCAACTCCTCTCACTTCCTCCAAATAAAAGGTGTGGCTATGGGTACCCGCGTGGGCCCCAGCTATGCCTGTCTCTTTATGGGGTATGTGGAACATTCCTTGTTGCAGTCCTACTCCGGCCCCCTTCCACAACTCTTTCTCCGGTACATCGATGATTACTTCGGTGCCGCTTCATGCTCTCGTCAGGACTTGGAAAAATTTATTAATTTTGCTTCCAATCTCCACCCCTCCATCATTTTCACGTGATCCATCTCTGACACTTCCCTTCCCTTCCTTGACCTCTCTGTCTCAATCTCTGGTGGTAGACTGTCCACCAATATCCATTACAAACCCACCGACTCCCATAGCTATCTTGACTACAGCTCCTCACACCCTGCTTCCTGTAAGGACTCCATCCCATTCTCTCAATTCCTTTGCCTCCGTCGCATCTGTTCCGATGATGCTACATTCAAAAACAGTTCCTCTGACATGTCCTCCTTCTTCCTTAACCGAGGTTTTCCACCCACGGTCGTTGACAGGGCCCTCAACCGTGTCCGGCCCATCTCCCGCGCATCCGCCCTCACGCCTTCTCCTCCCTCCCAGAAACATGATAGGGTCCCCCTTGTCCTCACTTATCACCCCACCAGCCTCCGCATTCAAAGGATCATCCTCCGCCATTTCCGCCAACTCCAGCATGATGCCACCACCAAACACATCTTCCCTTCATCCCCCTTATCAGCATTCCGTAGGGATCGCTCCCTCCGGGACACCCTGGTCCACTCCTCCATCACCCCCTACTCCTCAACCCCCTCCTATGGCACCACCCCATGCCCACGCAAAAAATGCAACACCTGCCCCTTCACTTCCTCTCTCCTCACCGTCCAAGGACCCAAACACTCCTTTCAAGTGAAGCAGCATTTCACTTGCATTTCCCCCAACTTAGTCTACTGCATCCGTTGCTCCCAATGTGGTCTCCTCTACATTGGAGAGACCAAACGTAAACTGGGCGACCGCTTTGCAGAACACCTGCGGTCTGTCCGCAAGAATGACCCAAACCTCCCTGTCGCTTGCCATTTCAACACTCCACCCTGCTCTCTTGCCCACATGTCTGTCCTTGGCTTGCTGCATTGTTCCAGTGAAGCCCAACGCAAACTGGAGGAACAACACCTCATCTTCCGACTAGGGACTTTACAGCCTTCCGGACTGAATATTGAATTCAACAACTTTAAGTCGTAAGCTCCCTCCCCCATCCCCACCCCCTTTCTGTTTCCCCCTTCCCTTTTTTTTTCCAATAAATTATAAAGATTTTCCTTTGCCCACCTATTTCCATTATATATAAAAAAAACCCACTAGAGCTATACCTTGAGTGCCCTACCATCCATTCTTAATTAGCACATTCGTTTAGATAATATCACCAACTTTAACACCTATGTGTTCTATTGTACTATTGTCATTGACATCTTTTGATGATCTGCCTCTATCACTGCTTGTTTGTCCCTACAACCACACACCCCCACCCCCCCCCCTCCACCTCTTTGTCTCTCTATCTCTCCGCCCCCCCACACACACACCTTAAACCAGCTTATATTTCAACTCTTTCTTGGACTCGAACACAAGTTCTGTCGAAGGGTCATGAGGACTCGAAACGTCAACTCTTTTCTTCTCCGCCGATGCTGCCAGACCTGCTGAGTTTTTCCAGGTAATTCTGTTTTTGTTAAGGCAAATTATTATCTGGATGGCCATAAATTGAGAGAGGGGAATGTGCAATGAGACCTGGGCGTCCTCATATACCAGTCACGGAAGGTAAGCATTCAGGTGCAGCAGGCGGTAAAGAAGGTATAAGCTAAAAGCAATAAACTGTGGATACTGGAAATCTAAAATAAAAACAAAAAATAAAAATACTTGGAAAAACTCAGCAGGTCTGACAGCATCTGTGGAGAGGAAGACAGTTAACATTTCGAGTCCATATGACTCTTCAACAGAACTAAGGAAAAATAGAAGAGAGGTGAAAAATAAGCGGTTTAAAGGTTGGACAAGTAGAGCTGCATAGAAGACCAGTGATAAATGGAGTTTGCCAAAGGATGTCATAGACAAAAGGACAGGGAGGTGTTGACGGTGGTGATAATAGCTAAGAAGTATGCTAATAGGTGACATTAAGGGTAGAAAGCAGGACGAGCAAGGTACAGATAGCCCTAGTGGGGGGTTGGGTGGGGGGGAAAGGGATCAAAATAGGCTAAAAGGTAGAGATAAAACAATGGATGGAAATACATTTAAAAATAATGGGAATACATGGGAAAATAAAAATCTATATAAATTATTGGAAAAAAGGGGGATTGGATAGGGGGTGGGGATGGAGGAGCGAGTTCATAATCTAAAATTGTTGAACTCAATATTCAGTCCAGAAGGCTGTAATTTGCCTAGTCGGAAGATGAGGTGCTGTTCCTCCAGTTTGCGTTGAGCTTCACTAGAACATTGCAGCAGGCCAAGGACGGATATGTGGGCATGAGAGCAGGGTGGAGTGTTGAAAAGGTAAGTGACAGGGAGGTCTGGGTCATGCTTGCAGACAGACTGAAGTTGTTCCGCAAAGCGGTCACCCAGTCTGTGTTTGGTCTCTCCAATGTAGAGGAAACCGCATTGGGAGCAGCGAATGCAGTTGATGAAATTGAGGGAAGTGCAAGTGAAATGCTGCTTCACTTGAAAGGAACGTTTGGACCCTTGGACGATGAGGAGAGGGGAAGTAAAGGGGCAGGTGTTGCACCTTCTGTGGTTGCGTGGGAAGGTGCCGTGGGAGGGGTTTGAGGTGTAGCGGGTGATGAGGAGTGGACCAGGGTGTTCCGGAGGGAATGATCCCTGCACAATGCCACCGGGGGTGTGAAGGGAAGATGTGCTTGGTGGTGGCATCATGCTGGAGTTGGCAGAAATGGCGGAGGATGATCCGTTGAATGCGGAGGCTGGTGGGGTGATAAGTGTTCAGAAGAACTGCTTTTGAAAGTGGCATCAATCACTGGCATCACTGTCCAGCAATATCCATTACAAGCCCACCGACTCCCACAGCTACCTCGACTACAGCTCCTCACACCCCAATTCCTGTAAGGACTCCATCCCATTCTCTCAGTTCCTTCGCCTCCCTCGCATCTGTTCTGACGATGCTACATTCAAAAACAGTTCCTCTGACATGTCCTCCTTCTTCCTTAACCGAGGTTTTCTACCCACGGTGGTTGACAGGGCCCTCAACCGTGTCCGGCCCATCTCCCGCGCATCCGCCCTCACGCCTTCTCCTCCCTCCCAGAAACATGATAGGGTCCACCTTGTCCTCACTTATCACCTCGACCTCAGGACCCACCCACAGCCCAGCACCCACCTCGACCTCAGGACCCACCCACAGCCCAGCACCCACCTCGACCTCAGGACCCACCTCGACCTCAGGGACCCCCCCCACAGTCCCGGACCCACCGCGACCTCAGGACCCACCTTGAACTCAGGAGCTCCCTCCCCCCCGCGCCCCCCACAGCCCAGGAGCCACCTCAATCTCAGGACCCACCTCGACCTCAGGACCCCCCCACAGCCACAGACCGACCTTGACCTCAGGGACTTCCCCCCCCCCCAACAGTCCTGGACCCACCTCAACCTCAGGACCCACCTCGACCTAAGGACCCAACTCGACCTCATGACTCACACACAGCCCCGGACCCACCTCAACCTCAGGACGCCCCTTCTCCACCACTGCCCCGGATCCACCTTGACCTCGGGACCGCCCCACCACCCCCCCCCCCCCGCCACTGCCCCACTCCCTCCCAATCTCGGATCTTTGGACAACCCCGAACCTCGGACCTCATCCCCCGATCTCCGGAAACACCAAACGTCAACCCCTGCCCCCTGAACTCCAGACCCCCCGACCCTTTCCGACCTACGGAACACCCCCTGCCCCCGTATAATAACTCTGACCTGCCAACCCCCGCAATCCCCTCCAACCTCCGAAACACCCCTGATCTTCCAAGACCCGGAGCCAGCATTCGGACGCCCTCCAGCCTCCACGACTCTGGGCCCTCCCCCAAAATCAGTCCTCTCAGATGTTCAGAACTCCTCCAGCCACACACCCCACATCGTCGGACTCCCTGAAAACCCCAAAGCCCCACCCCACCTCCCCCCCCACCACCAACACCGGACACCTCCACCCACCGCATTCCCCCCAACCCCATCCACACCCCCGGCATCCTGAAGCCTCACCATCACTCCCTGACCTCTGGGTACCCCCAGCCCCCATACCCCTGGACAACCCCAAACCCTACTACACCTGGGCACTGCCAACCTGCACCCCCATCAGGCACCCTCAAACCCCCCGCGGACACCACCAAACCCACATCAGGCACCCCCATGACTCAGCCCCCCACCGGACCTCCAGACAACCCCAGCCCAAATCCTCCCAGATACCCTGAGCCTCCAACCCCAGACACTGCCGAAACCTACCCCCAGAATCCGGCCTCCCCCAACACCCAGGCTCCCACAGAGACCCCAAAACCCCAACCTCACCTCGGACACAGTCAACCCCAACCCCTCAACCTCCAGACACCCCAATCCCACAAATCCCCACCGGCAACCACCACCCACCCAGACACCCCCAATCCCACAAATCCCCACAGGCCCACCCCACCCACCCAATCCTCCAAATCCTCACAAGCAACCCCCACCCAGACATCCAATCCTCCAAATCCCCACAGGGAACGTCCACCCACACAAACACCCCCAATCCCCCAAATCCTCACAGGCACCCCCATCCACCCAGACATCCCCAATCCCCCAAATCCCCACAGGCAGCCCCCACCCACCCAGACACCCGCAATCCCCCAAATTCCCACAGGGAACGCCCACTCACACAAACGCCCACAATCCCCAGACACCCCAATACTCCCAGACACCCCCAACACCACCCATCCCCCAGACACCCCCAATAACCCCCAGGCACCCCCACAAGCCTCCAACGCCCAGACACCCCCAATACCATGGAAGCTTCCCACACTTACCCATGGACCGCGCACCCCAAAATCCAGACAAGAGCATCACACCCAAACTCCAGATATGAGCATCCCCCCACAAACTCCAGACATGAGCATTCACCCACAAGTCCAAACATGACGACCCCCCTCTAACTCCAGACATGAGCATCCCCCCACCCCCACTCCAGACATGAGCATCCCCCACCCCCAAACTTCCTTACATGAGCATCACGCTCAACCCACAAACTCCAGAGATGACTATCCCCCACACCCCAAAGCCCCAGGCATGAGCATCTCCCCCAACCCCAAACTCCAGGCATGAGCATCACCCCCAACCACCAAACTCCAGACATGACCATCCCCCACACCCCAAAACCCCAGCCATGAGCAGCACCCCTCCCCCCAATTTCCAGACATGAGCATCCCCCCCAAACTCCAGACAAGAGCTTCCCCCCCAGCCCCAAACTCCAGCCATGAGCTTCACCCCCACCCTGAACAACAGCCATAAGCATCCCCCCCAAACTCCAGACATGAGCATTCCCCCGCAAACTCCAGACATAAGCATCAACCCACCCCCAAATTCCAGACATGAGCATCCCTCCCAAACTCCAGACAAGAGCATCACACACACCACAAACGCCAGACATGAGCATCACCCCCACCCACAAACGCCAGCCATGAGCATCACCCCCACCCACAAACTCCAGCCATGAGCATCCCCCCACCCCCAAACTCCAGACATGACCATCCCCCCCCTCCCCCCAATTCCTGCCCACTGAGCTTGTCACTGGCCTGTCAATCTCCCTGGCCCTTTAGCCAATCAGCCGGTTCTGTGTAACCGGGGGCGGGGCCTGCGCTGGGCCCGCGAGGAGCCTTTTCCCTTTCCGCCCCGAGCAGCTCTGGGGAGCGGAAGCGGCGACGCAGTTTTGCGGACCCGGTAAGCGGGCCTTTATTTTCTCTGTAAATTCAGCGGGCCAGCAATTTGCGGCGGTAGCGGGAAGTTAGGGCCCAATGTGAATGCGGGAATGGCGGCTGGAGCTGCAGAGACTCCATCCGTAACCGCTCCAGCCGGAGATCCCAGTTTACAACCCACTTCCTGCTCCCTTATCCAGGGTGTGTTTCACCCGAGAGCCGCTGGGGGCGGGGCCGGGGGCGGGGCTGTGGCCTGGGGGCGGGGCCGGGGGCGGGGCTGGAGCTGCAGAGACTCCATCCGTAACCGCTCCAGCCGGAGATCCCAGTTTACAACCCACTTCCTGCTCCCTTATCCAGGGTGTGTTTCACCCGAGAGCCGCTGGGGGCGGGGCTTGTGGCGAGAGGGCTGGGGGGCGGGGCTGGGGATGGGGGCGGGGCTGGGCCAATATTCCAATGAAGTGGAGACTGGGAGAAAAGGCGGGAAGAGTTTAAATTGCCTGTAAATAGTTTCGGATGTTTCAATGTGAGTCCAGGGACTGGGAGGATCCCCTCATCTTCCTGGGACCTTGGAAAGACGGCATTGCCCACATGGCAGCGATCTCCTCACTCAGCCCTGGTTATGTGGTTTTTATTTGTTCCCATTCTTAACCTTGGGCTGGGACACACGATCTTCAGAGCGAGAGTGAAGCTGGGTCTGGGAGGGAAAAGCAGCCTTTCGCCTTTCTCCATTCTCCCCGCCTCTGATTGCTCCATTTTCCTCAGGAGAGGCGGAAATGCGCCCTTTTGTCTCCAAAGCTGCAGGTTAATCCCGGGCCGCCCCTCTACTGAACAATATGACTTCAATACAAAGCTTTCACACTCTAGAAATACTGTAAATTCTGCAGAAACAGTGACGTTCTTAGAATTATTCACAAAGCCCCCGTCCCTGCCACCCGCAAACTCCAGACATGAGAATCCCCTCCACTACCAAACTCCAGATATGGGCATCGACCCCATCCCCAACTCCAGGCATGAGCATCCCCCCCACCCCCAACTCCAGGCATGAGCATCCCCCCCAACCCCAAACTTCAGACATTAGCATCGCCCCCAAACTCCAGGCATGAGAAACCCCCACTCCCAAACTCCAGACATGAGCATTCCCCCCACCCCCAAACTCCAGACATGAGCATCCCCCACAAACCACAGACATTAGCATCCCCCCCCCCAAAACTACAGATATGAGCATCACCCCAAACTCCAGACATGAGCATTACGCCCACCCCCAAATTCCAGACATAAGCATCCCCCCCACCCCCAAACTCCAGACATGAGCATCCACCACCAAACTCCAGACATGATCAACCCCCCCAAACACCAGACATAAGCATCCCCCACAGCATCAAACTCCAGCCATGAGCATCACCCCAACCCTGAACAACAGCCATAAGCATACCCCCCAAACTCCAGACATGAGTATTCCCCCACAAACTCCAGACATGAGCATCACGCCATCCCCCAAACTCCAGTCATGAGCATCGCCCCCTACCCCTCAACACCATCCCTACCCACTCCCACCCCCAACTCCAGACATGGCCATCCCCCCCACCCCCAAACTCCAGACATGAGCATCACGCCCACCCCCAAACTCCAGCCATGAGCATCACCCCAAACTCCAGACATGAGTACTACGCCCACCCCCAAATTCCAGACATAAGCATCCCCCCACCCCCAAACTCCAGACATGAGCATCCACCACCAAACTCCAGACATGATCATCCCCCCCAAACTCCAGACATGAGCATCACGCCATCCCCCAAACTCCAGACATGAGCATCACACCCTACCCCTCAACACCATCCCTACCCACTCCCACCCCGAACTCCAGACATGGCCATCCCGCTCCCACACCAAACTCCAGACATGACCATCCCCTCCACCCCCAAACATGACCATCCCACCCACACCCAAACTCCAGACATGACCATCCCCCCCACCACCAAACTCCAAACATGACCATCCCCCCCACCCCCAAACTCCAGACATGAGCATCCACCACCAAACTCTAGACATGATCAACCCCCCCAAACACCAGACATACGCATCCCCCACAGCCTCAAACTCCAGCCATGAGCATCACCCCCACCCTGAACAACAGCCATAAGCATCCCCCCCAAACTCCAGACATGAGCATTCCCCCCCAAACTCCAGACATAAGCATCACCCCACCCCCAAATTCCAGACATGAGCATCCCTCCCAAACTCCAGACCAGAGCATCACACACACCACAAACGCCAGACATGAGCATCACCCCCACCCACAAACGCCAGACATGAGCATCACCCCCACCCACAAACTCCAGCCATGAGCATCCCCCGCCAAACTCCAAATATGAGCATCGCAACCACCCCCAAACTCCAGACATGAGCGTCACGCCATCCCCCAAACTCCAGACATGAGCATCACCCCCTACCCCTCAACACCATCCCTACCCACTCCCACCCCCAACTCCAGACATGGCCATACCGCTCCCACA
The DNA here is from genome assembly GCF_017639515.1 of Carcharodon carcharias. Classification (NCBI taxonomy): domain Eukaryota; kingdom Metazoa; phylum Chordata; class Chondrichthyes; order Lamniformes; family Lamnidae; genus Carcharodon; species Carcharodon carcharias. The sequence goes on along the minus strand of NC_054486.1, from coordinate 248,351 downwards.
CCAAACTCCAGACATGACCATCCACCCCACCCCCAAACATGACCATCCCCCCACCCCCAAACTCCAGACATGACCATCCCCCCCACCCCCAAACTCCAGACATGAGCATCCACCACCAAACTCCAGACATGATCAACCCCCCCAAACACCAGACATAAGCATCCCCCACAGCATCAAACTCCAGCCATGAGCATCACCCCAACCCTGAACAACAGCCATAAGCATCCCCCCCAAACTCCAGACATGAGCATTCCCCCGCAAACTCCAGACATGAGCATCCCCCCACCCACAAATTCCAGACATGAGCATCCCCCCCAAACTCCAGACATGAGCATCACACACACCACAAACGCCAGACATGAATCACCCCCACCCACAAATTTCAGCCATGAGCATCACGCCCTCCCCCAAGCTCCAGACATGAGCATCGCCCCCTACCCCTCAACACCATCCCTACCCACTCCCACCCCCAAACTCCAGACATGAGCATCACGCCCACCCCCAAACTCCAGACATGAGTATTACGCCCACCCCCAAATTCCAGACATAAGCATCCCCCCAACCCCAAACTCCAGACATGAGCATCCACCACCAAACTCCAGACATGATCATCCCCCGCCAAACACCAGACATAAGCATCCCCCACAGCCTCAAAGTCCAGCCATGAGCATCACCCCCACCCTGAACAACAGCCATAAGCATCCCCCCCAAACTCCAGACATGAGCATTCCCCCGCAAACTCCAGACATGAGCATTCCCCCACCCACAAAATCCAGACATGAGCATCCCCCCCAAACTCCAGACATGAGCATCACACACACCACAAACGCCAGACATGAATCACCCCCACCCACAAACTCCAGCCATGAGCATCACGCCCTCCCCCAAGCTCCAGACATGAGCATCGCCCCCTACCCCTCAACACCATCCCTACCCACTCCCACCCCCAAACTCCAGACATGAGCATCACGCCCTCCCCCAAACTCCAGACATGAGCATCGCCCCCTACCCCTCAACACCATCCGTACCCACTCGCACCCCCAACTCCAGACATGACCATCCACCCCACCCCCAAACATGACCATCCCCCCCACCCCCAAACTCCAGACATGACCAACACCCCCACCCCCAAACTCCAGATATGACCATCCCACCCACGCCCAAACTGCAGATATGACCATACCCCCCCGCCAAACTCCAGATATGACCATCCCCCCCACCCCCAAACTCCAGATATGACCATCCCCCCGCCCCCAAACTCCAGACATGACCATCTCCAAACTCCAGATATGACCATCCCCCCCCCCACCCCCAAACTCCAGACATGTCCATCGCCCCCACCCCCAAACTCCAGACATGACCATCCCCCCACCCCCAAACTCCAGACATGAGCTTCCCCCTCACCCCCAAACTCCAGACATGACCATCCCCCCCACCCCCAAACTCCAGACATGACCATCCCCCCCACCCCCAAACTCCAGACATGAGCTTCCCCCCCACCCCCAAACTCCAGACATGACCATCCCCCCCTCCCCCCAATTCCTGCCCACTGAGCTTGTCACTGGCCTGTCAATCTCCCTGGCCCTTTAGCCAATCAGCTGGTGCTGTGTAACCGGGGGCGGGGCCTGCGCTGGGCCCGCGAGAAACCTTTTCCCTTTCCGCCCCGAGCAGCTCTGGGGAGCGGAAGCGGCGACGCAGTTTTGCGGACCCGGTAAGCGGGCCTTTATTTTCTCTGTAAATTCAGCGGGCCAGCAATTTGCGGCGGTAGCGGGAAGTTAGGGCCCAATGTGAATGCGGGAATGGCGGCTGGAGCTGCAGAGACTCCATCCGTAACCGCTCCAGCCGGAGATCCCAGTTTACAACCCACTTCCTGCTCCCTTATCCAGGGTGTGTTTCACCCGAGAGCCGCTGGGGGCGGGGCTGTGGCCTGGGGGCGGGGCTGTGGCCTGGGGGCGGGGCCGGGGGCGGGGCTGGAGCTGCAGAGACTCCATCCGTAACCGCTCCAGCCGGAGATCCCAGTTTACAACCCACTTCCTGCTCCCTTATCCAGGGTGTGTTTCACCCGAGAGCCGCTGGGGGCGGGGCTTGTGGCGAGAGGGCTGGGGGGCGGGGCTGGGGATGGGGGCGGGGCTGGGCCAATATTCCAATGAAGTGGAGACTGGGAGAAAAGGCGGGAAGAGTTTAAATTGCCTGTAAATAGTTTCGGATGTTTCAATGTGAGTCCAGGGACTGGGAGGATCCCCTCATCTTCCTGGGACCTTGGAAAGACGGCATTGCCCACATGGCAGCGATTTCCTCACTCAGCCCTGGTTATGTGGTTTTTATTTGTTCCCATTCTTAACCTTGGGCTGGGACACACGATCTTCAGAGCGAGAGTGAAGCTGGGTCTGGGAGGGAAAAGCAGCCTTTCGCCTTTCTCCATTCTCCCCGCCTCTGATTGCTCCATTTTCCTCAGGAGAGGCGGAAATGCGCCCTTTTGTCTCCAAAGCTGCAGGTTAATCCCGGGCCGCCCCTCTACTGAACAATATGACTTCAGTACAAAGCTTTCACACTCTAGAAATACTGTAAATTCTGCAGAAACAGTGACGTTCTTAGAATTATTCACAAAGCCCCCGTCCCCATACCCTCAAACTCCAGACATGAGAATCCCCTCCACTACCAAACTCCAGATATGGGCATCGACCCCATCCCCAACTCCAGGCATGAGCATCCCCCCCACCCCCAACTCCAGGCATGAGCATCCCCCCCAACCCCAAACTTCAGACATTAGCATCGCCCCCAAACTCCAGGCATGAGAAACCCCCAATCCCAAACTCCACCAATGAGCGTCCCCCCCCACCCCCAAATTCCAGACATAAGCATCCCCCCCCACCCCCAAACTCCAGGCATGAGCATCCCCCCCAACCCCAAACTTCAGACATTAGCATCGCCCCCAAACTCCAGGCATGAGAAACCCCCACTCCCAAACTCCAGACATGAGCATTCCCCCCACCCCCAAACTCCAGACATGAGCATCCCCCACAAACCACAGACATTAGCATCCCCCCCCCAAAACTACAGATATGAGCATCACCCCAAACTCCAGACATGAGCATTACGCCCACCCCCAAATTCCAGACATAAGCATCCCCCCCCACCCCCAAACTCCAGACATGAGCATCCACCATCAAACTCCAGACATGATCATCCCCCCCCAAACACCAGACATAAGCATCCCCCACAGCATCAAACTCCAGCCATGAGCATCACCCCAACCCTGAACAACAGCCATAAGCATCCCCCCCAAACTCCAGACATGAGTATTCCCCCCCAAACACCAGACATAAGCATCCCCCACAGCATCAAACTCCAGACATGAGCATCACGCCCTCCCCCAAACTCCAGACATGAGCATCGCCCCCTACCCCTCAACACCATCCGTACCCACTCGCACCCCCAACTCCAGACATGACCATCCACCCCACCCCCAAACATGACCATCCCCCCCACACCCAAACTCCAGACATGACCAACACCCCCACCACCAAACTCCAGATATGACCATCCCACCCACGCCCAAACTGCAGATATGACCATACCCCCCCCGCCAAACTCCAGATATGACCATCCCCCCACCCCCAAACTCCAGATATGACCATCCCCCCGCCCCCAAACTCCAGACATGACCATCTCCAAACTCCAGATATGACCATCCCCCCCCCACCCCCAAACTCCAGACATGTCCATCGCCCCCACCCCCAAACTCCAGACATGACCATCCCCCCACCCCCAAACTCCAGCCATGAGCTTCACCCCCACCCTGAACAACAGCCATAAGCATCCCCCCCAAACTCCAGACATGAGCATTCCCCCGCAAACTCCAGACATAAGCATCAACCCACCCCCAAATTCCAGACATGAGCATCCCTCCCAAACTCCAGACAAGAGCATCACACACACCACAAACGCCAGACATGAGCATCACCCCCACCCACAAACGCCAGCCATGAGCATCACCCCCACCCACAAACTCCAGCCATGAGCATCCCCCCACCCCCAAACTCCAAACATGAGCATCGCAACCACCCCCAAACTCCAGCCATGAGCATCCCCCCACCCCCAAACTCCAAACATGAGCATCGCAACCACCCCCAAACTCCAGCCATGACCATCCCCCCCACCCACAAACTCCAGCCATGACCATCCCCCCCACCCCCAAACTCCAGACATGACCATCCCCCCCACCCCCAAACTCCAGACATGACCATCCCCCCCACCCCCAAACTCCAGACATGACCATCCCCCCCACCCCCAAACTCTAGACATGACCATCCCCCCCTCCCCCCAATTCCTGCCCACTGAGCTTGTCACTGGCCTGTCAATCTCCCTGGCCCTTTAGCCAATCAGCCGGTTCTGTGTAACCGGGGGCGGGGCCTGCGCTGGGCCCGCGAGAAACCTTTTCCCTTTCCGCCCCGAGCAGCTCTGGGGAGCGGAAGCGGCGACGCAGTTTTGCGGACCCGGTAAGCGGGCCTTTATTTTCTCTGTAAATTCAGCGGGCCAGCAATTTGCGGCGGTAGCGGGAAGTTAGGGCCCAATGTGAATGCGGGAATGGCGGCTGGAGCTGCAGAGACTCCATCCGTAACCGCTCCAGCCGGAGATCCCAGTTTACAACCCACTTCCTGCTCCCTTATCCAGGGTGTGTTTCACCCGAGAGCCGCTGGGGGCGGGGCCGGGGGCGGGGCCGTGGCCTGGGGGCGGGGCCGGGGGCGGGGCTGGAGCTGCAGAGACTCCATCCGTAACCGCTCCAGCCGGAGATCCCAGTTTACAACCCACTTCCTGCTCCCTTATCCAGGGTGTGTTTCACCCGAGAGCCGCTGGGGGCGGGGCTGTGGCCTGGGGGCGGGGCTGTGGCCTGGGGGCGGGGCCGGGGCGGGCCTGTGGCCTGGGGGCGGGCCTGGAGGCGGGGCTTGTGGCGAGAGGGCTGGGGGGCGGGGCTGTGGCCTGGGGGCGGGGCTGTGGCCTGGGGGCGGGGCTGTGGCCTGGGGGCGGGGCCGGGGGCGGTTCTCCAGAAACAGTGACGTTCTTACTAGTATTCACAATGAGCCAGTCCCCATCATGAAATCCCCCCCTCCTCCAGTGGACAGGCTTTGTGGGGGTCGGGAGGAGAGTTACCCGCTGCAGGATTTCCCACCTCTAACCTGCTCCTTTAGCCACAGTTTTTATGTGGCCAGTGCTGCTCAGTTTCTGCTCAATGGTAAACCCCAGGATGTTGAAAGTGGGGGATTCAGTGATGGGAATGCCATTGGACATCAAGGGGCGATGGTTGGATTCCCTCTTGTTGGAGATGGTCGTTGCCTGACAGCTTTGTCGTGTGAATGTTACTTCCACTTGTCAGCTCAAGCCTGGATATTGTCCAGGTCTTGCTGCATTTGGGCGTGGACTGTATCGGTATCTGAGGAGTCACTAATGGTGCTGATCATTGTGTAATCATCAGTGAACATCCCCAATTCTGATCTTGTGGAAGGAAGGTCATTGAAACAGCTAAGGATGGTTGGGCTGAGGACACTACCCTGAGGAACTCCTGCAGCTGAAATGACAGACCTCCAAGAACCATCTTCCTTTGTGCTAGACATGACTCCAACTAGCAGAGAGTTTTCCCCCTGTTTCCCAGTGACTCCAATTTTGCTTGGGCTCCTTCATGCTACACTCAGTCAAATGGAGAATTGATCTCAAGGGCAGTCACTCTCATCTCACTGTCATAAGATTAGGAGCTGAGTGACCCTGGTTGTGTTCAGCGAGCAGGTTATTACTAAACAAGTGCTGCATGATAGCACTGTTGATGACTCCTTCTGCTACTTTACTGATGACGTAGAGTAGGATGATAGGGTGCTAATTAGCTGGCTTGGACTTGTCCTGCTCTTTGTGTGCAGGACATAGGTGGGCAATTTTCCACATAGCGGGTAGCTGTAGCTGGTGTAGCTTTACTGGAACAGCTTGGATATGGTGCAGAATGTTCTCGAGCACAAATTTTCTGGGACAGATTTCCCCACTTCCCCCACACTTTGTGTCAGGAAGTGTTTCCTAACTTGCTATCCTGAATATTGTGACTCTGATTATAGGACAGTTGTCCCCTTGCCCTGGGCTCCCACACCAGTCATTAAAGTTTCTGTCAACTGATGACTTCATTTCACATTCCTAAGTTCCTCAATCAGAGCAGGTAGTTGACAGGGTTTGGGGCAGGGGGTGGTGCAGGATGAGGAGTTACTTGTGCACCCGCTACTCCATATCGTTCCTTCCAGATCATCATAACTCGCTGTTTAAAATAAAAACTCATCTCCCTTCTGGTTCCTTTACCAACTACAGATTCCATAAATCTGTCCTCCTCTGCTTCTGACCCCTCTGCCAGTGGAAACACTTCCTCCCTCACTATCAAAACCTTCCTCATTTTGAATTCCTCTGTTCAATCTCCCTTTAGCCTTCTCTGCTCTAAGGGAAGCAGCACCAGTTTTCCCAGGGCTTCACATAACTGACATTTTTTTAAAAATTCTTTCATGGGATTTGGGAGTCACTGACAAGGCCAGCATCTGTTGCATGTTCCTGAATGCCGTTGAGAAGCTGGTGGTTAGCCTCCTTCTTGAACTGCTGCAGTCTATCTTGTAAGGTTTCTCATTCTTGCTACCATTCTGTTAATTCTGCTCCAGCTCTTTAAGTGTGGGACCCGGAAGCTCTCGCTCAGGCCCAACCTGTGGTTGATAAAGATTGAACATAACTTCCTCATTTTTGTAATCTATAACTCTGTTTATAATGTAGAAAGAAAGTCTCAAAATCTGTGTGTTTTCTTTGAAATCTCTTTAATCCTGCATCACGATCAAAATTGGACCACAAATTCACCTTATTATTTTTAATTCAAAGGGTTGAGAGCATATCTGGCACCAGTAATTGAATAAGTAGAAAGCAATGGGAGAATAAGTTTGCAGATTGATATGGGGAAATGGAGAAGAAAAAAATTGTGGATTCAGACATGGGAGGGAGATGGTTTTTGATACTTTCTGTGACCTGTAGTAAGACATTTCTCTCTCTGCCTTGTTCCAGCTGTTCCGGTTGTATCTGTGGCCTGATTGGCAGAGTCTGTGAACTCGACTGCTGCTGTGACCCTGACTGCTCCTCTACAGACATCAGTGTCTTTACTTCCTGTCTGCAGGGCAGTGAACTGTAAGTTTCTGTTAGTGTGTTGTTCCATTGTTTAAGAAGGATAGCAGGGATAATCCAGGAAATTACAGGCTGGTGAGCCTTACGTCAGTGGTAGGGAAATTATTGGAGAGGATTCTTCGTGACAGGATTTACTACCATTTGGAAGCAAATGGGCATATTAGTGACAGGCAGCATGGTTTTGTGAAGGGGAGGTCATGTCTCACTAACTTGATCGAGTTTTTCAAGGAAGTGACAAAGATGATTGATGATGGAAGGGCAATGGATGTTATATACATGGATTTCAGTAAGGCCTTTGACAAGGTCCCTCATGGCAGACTGGTACAGAAGGTAAAGTCACATGGGATCAGAGGTGACCTGACAAGATGGATACGGAATTGGTTTGGTCATAGAAGACAGAGAGTAGCAGTGGAAGGGTGCTTTTCTGAATGGAGAGCTGTGACTAGTGGATTTCCGCAGGGATCAGTGCTCAGACCTTTGCTGTTTGTAGTATATATAAATGATTTGGAGGAAAATGTAACTGGGCTAATTAGTAAGTTTGCAGACGACACTAAGTTTGGAGGAGTTGCAGATAGTGAAGAGGATTGTCAAAGAATATAACGGGATACAGATCGGTTGGAGACTTGGGCGGAGAGATGGCAGATGGAGTTTAATCCTGACAAATGTGAGGTAATGCATTTTGGAAGGTCTAATACTGGCAGGAATTATACAGTAAATGGCAGAACCCTTAAGTGCATCGACAGGCAGAGGGATCTGGGTGTACAGGTCCACAGGTCACTGAAAGTGGCAACACAAGTGGATAAGGTAGTCAGGAAGGCATATGGCATGCTTGCCTTCATCGGCAGGGGTATTGAGTATAAAAGCTGGGAAGACATGCTGCAGCTGTATAGAACCTTGGTTAGGCCACACTTGGAATATTGCGTGCAATTGTGGTAGCCGCATTACCAGAAGGATATGGAGGCGTTGGAGAGGGTGCAGAGGAGGTTTACCAGGATGCTGCCTGGTCTGGACGTTATTAGCTATGAGGAGAAGTTGGAGAAACTCGGACTGTTTTCACTAGAGCGACGGAGATTGAGGGGTGACTTGATAGAAGTTTACAAAATTATGAGTGGCATGGACAGAGTAGATAGTCAGAAGCTTTTTCCCAGGGTGGAAGAGTCAATTACTAGGGGACATAGATTTAAGGTGAGAGGAGAAAACTATAGAGGAGATGTACGGGGCTAATTTTTTACGCAGAGGGTAGTGAGTGTCGGGAATTCGCTGCCAGAGGGGGTGGTGGAAGCAGGTACGATAGTGGTGTTTAAGAGGCAGCTTGACAAATACATTAATAGGTTGGGAGTAGAGAGATATAGACCCCGGAAATGCAAAATGTTTTAGTTGACGGGCAATATGATGGGCGCAGGCTTGGAGGGCCGAAGGGCCTGTTCCTGTGCTGTACGTTTCTTTGTTCTTTGTTCTTTGTGTGTTACTGCATTGGCTCCTGATTTGGCAATGCTGTGATTTTAACATAGGAACATAAGAAGCTGTGGACCCTTTGGCCTCTTGAGCCTGTTGCACGATGCCTGATCATAATGACTCTTCTGCCTCAACTCTGCTTTCCTGCCTGCTCCTTATATCATTCCTTTTAATATTTCATTGGATGTGGGTGTCACTGTCTAGTCAGCATTTTTATTGCCCATCCCCAATTGGGAATGTGCTGGTGAGGTCCCTTCTTGAACCACTGCTGTCCATCCAGTGAGCATCCACAATCTCTGGGGTAGATTCACAACTCTGAGTGAATCAGTTCCTCCTTATCTCAGTCCTGAATAATCTGTAATCCCATCTTCTAGATTCCCAGCCATGGGAAGCAGCTTTTCAGTGTCTAGACGGTCATGCCCCTTCAGATTCTTTTATGTTTCAATGAGAGCACCTGTCATTCATCCAAGATTTTAAGTTTATTTATTTAGTGTTTGTATAATCAAAGAGCCAAGCAATAGCTTTGTTAGTGGCTAGAGGGAGTTCTTTTAGCCACCTTCTTGTTTAGTCAGTGGACACTCCTCAAAAATACGAGTCATTGTTTGGACCACACCACAGCACACTGGGTGGTCTTGGCAACCTCACTAATGTTGGGTGCTGCACAGAGCATTGGTCAGTCTAGAAACGGCTTAAGAGACCCACTCCAGGAGCTCAAAGCTGGGTGGATGAGCAGTGGGGTCTACAACAAGAGTGATTTCTGAAGGATGTTTTCTCCTGCTGAGCCTCCTGCCATGGGTCCACCGATGTTACTTCTCGCTGTTGTGTGTTGAACCATATGGGGTGGCGTGATGGAAGGTATACTGCTGGTGGGTTGAGGAAGTTGTTGAATTAGAGCATTCTGGGTTACGCTAGACTTTTGCCAGTTGCAGTTATCCTTCTGATGGTGGGGATGGTGTGGGCCGCTGGGGGCTGGGGTGCTGCTGTTCAGAGCAGGGAACCAGGGGAGGTGATTTGGGCAAAGAGTCCTGCATGATGTACATTGGTACGTTTGTTGTGGTTAGATTGGTATCTTACTGGGCCGCAGTATTCTGCAGCTGAGTACATGGTGGTAAGAGTAGAGATCCTCAGGATGTTGGCCTGTGATCCCCATGAGGAACTTGTCAGTTTACTGTGAGCCTGTTGCAGGTTATTGTTCTGCTGTCTTGATGACGTGCTGCTTGTATGTAAGACTTCTGTCAAGGATGACGCCGAGATAGAAAAGGTGGGAATGGTTCAGACTCTGGCCATCCAGGGGGATGTGCAGTTTCCTCTTAGCGCTGGCATTTTTAAAAATTCATTCATGGGAAGTGGGCTTCGCTGGCTAGGCCAGTATTTATTACCCATCCCTAATTTCCCTTGAGAAGGTGGTGATGAGCTGCCTTCTTGAACTGCTGCATTCCATGTGGTATATGTGCACCCACAGTGCTGTTAGGAAGGGAGTTCCAGGATTTTGACCCAGTGACAATGAAGGAATGGTGGCTTTTCCAAGTCAGGATGGTGAGTGACATGGAGGGGAACTTCCAGCTGGTGGTGCTCCCAGCTATCTGCTGCCATTGTCCATCTAGATGGCAATGACTGTGTGCATGGAAGGTGCTGTTGAAGGAGCCTTGGTGAATTCCTGCAGTGCACCTTGTAGATGGTACGCACAGCTGCCAGTGTGTGTCAGTGGTGGAGGGAGTGAATCATTTTTAGATGTGGTGCCATTCAAGTGGGCTGCTTTGTCCTGGTTGGTGTCCAGCTTCTTGGGTGTCCTGGGAACTGCACTCATTCAGGGAGCATTCCATCACACTCCTGACTTGTACCTTGTAGATGGTGGACAGGCATTGAGGTGTCAGAAGGTGAGTTACTCGTCACAGGATTCCCAGCCTCTGACCTGCTCTTGTACCCAACGTATTTATATGGCTAGTCCAGTTCAGTTTCTGGTCAATGGTAACCCCGCCAGCCCCCCTCCCCAACCCCCCAAAGGACATTGATAGGGGGGGTTACGTGAATGTAATGCCATTGACCGTCAAGCGGTTAGATTCTCTCTTGTTGGAGATGGTCATTTCCTGGCACTTGTATGGTGTGTGTTACTTGCCACTTGTCAGCCCAAGTCTGGATATTGTCCTGGTCTTCCTGCATTTGGACGTGGACTGTTCCATTATCGTGAAAGGTGCTGAACATTGTGCAATCATCAGCAAACATCCCCACTTCTGGCCTTATCATGGAAGGAAGGTCATTGATGAAGCAGCTGAAGGTGGTTGGTCCGAGGACACTATCCTGAGAAACTCCTGCAGTGATGTCCTGGAGCTGAGATGACTGATCTCCAGCAACCACAACCATCTTCTTTTGTGCTAGGCATGACTCCAACCAGTGGAGAGTTTCCCACTGATTCCCATTGACTCCAGTTTTGCTAGGGGTCCTTGGTGTAACACACTGTCAAATGTGGCCTTGATGTCAAGGGGAGTCACTTTCACCTCACCTCGAGTTCAGCTCCTTTGTCCATGTTTGAATCAAGGCTGGAATGAGGTCAGGAGCTGAGTGGCCCTGGCGGAACTCAAACTGGGCATCACTGTGCAGGTTACAGCTAAGCAAGTGCTGCTTGATAGCACTGTTACCGACCTCTTCCATTACTTTACTATTGATCGAGAGTAGACTGATGGGGAGGGAATTGGCTGAGTTGGATTTGTCCTGTTTTTTGTGTACAGGATATGCCTGGGCAATTTTCCACATAACTGTGAGTCACAAAAAGTTAGTATGCAGGCAAAGCAAGTAATTAAGAAGGCTACTGGAATGCTATCCTTTATTAGGAGAGGAATATAACACAGAAGTAAGGACGTTATGCTTCTGTTGTACAGGACTTTGGTGAGACTGCACCTCGAATATTGTGTGCAGTTTCGTTCTCCATTTTAAGGATGGATGTAAATGGGTTGGAGGCAGTTCAGAGGAGGATTACTAGATTGATACCTGGAATGTACAGGCTGTCTCTTGAGGAGAGATTGGTCAGACTGGGTTAAAACTGGAGTTTAGAAGAGTGAGGAATGATTTCATTGAAACATAGAAACATAGAAAAAAGCAGGAGTAGGCCAGGAGGTTGGTGGACTGCACTGTGATTTTGGCCTCCTGCAGGGATTCTGGTTCAGCATTTCACTTCAGTGTGAGCAGAATTGGTGTGCCCCGGTTACTGCTGCTAGGCTCTATTGGTTGGTACTGCAACTTGTGGGTAATTCTGCTCCCGAATCTGGAACATCTTTCCTGCAACTGGCCTGATGGAAGGGGTCTTTCCCTCATGCATATCCGTTAGAGCTACAGTGGCACGGCCTGGTTTCTCTTTACAGTTTGCTTTAAATTCAGTTAGCAGCCCTGTGAGGTTCCCTCACAGTTCTCCATTTAGGTTGTCAAATATGGAGTCCAATTTCTCTCTTGGCTAGTCTGATAGTTGGGGATTCAATGTGAGCTTCACCCTGAAATTCATCCTTACTCTTCTTATCTTCTATTTTGGGAATGGGTTTTCCTCTCAGGCGTTCAATGTCTGCTGTAATACCTCTGCCCTCAGGTCGATGTTCAGCTCCTGCTGTACTTACCTGTGGCTCTTCAATTAGGTGAGGTATCACACTCACTCTTTCTTTGCCTATTTATTAACTTCCCTGGTCCTCATTTAAATCTGCAATAAGATATCGGCCAAATAGATCATTGGCGCATGAGATCATTCCTTTGGATTGGAATTGGCATTACCATACCTTGTTTAATGTCCTCTGGAATAATTCCTCCCTCAATTGGATGTTCACCTCCAGCTGTACTCCCATTTTGCTCTTCAACTGGGTGAGGCATTTCATTCAATGTCTGCTTGGGATCTCCCTTCATCCCTATTTAACTCTGGAAAGAATGTTTCTACCAGCCCTCCTTTGAATTATATTCTTCACCCGTTGCCTTTCCTGAGTGAACAATTTTCTTTTCCTGACTCTCCTCACACAGATGGAGCATCTCCCTCATGGTCCCTCTTCCTGCCCTGGGACTTCTCCAGTCCATTTTTGATTCTGGGAAGGGTGTATTGGCCAACCTAATTTTGGGGTCATTGTGTGAGTCTGTTTTAAATTCCACTGGTCCTTCCTGGACCCTTTTTGACTCCACTGGCCTAACTTCAGCCTTGTTTAATTCATCAACTCTCTCTTAGCTCTCTCATTTGTTGCAGTATCTATTTCATCCTTTAGGGCCTCTGAACATTCCCCATCTCCCTGCAATCCTGCAGATTCCTGCTGGCTGTTGCTGGCCTATTTTCTTTTGCTACTTAAAACTTTATTGCCTGCCAAATTGTGTCTGAGAAGGGAATTGATCCCTCCTACCAGTAGTTTGGGGAGAATTCCTGCCATTATTCGGCCCGAGACTAGATCACAATGTATGTGGTCCCGATGGAGGGGGACAGACAAGTATCCTCCTTCCACTCGACTGATCATTTCCTTGGCTTAAAGGGAGGACTCGGGAGCAGGCTTACCTCTCCCCATTCTCCACCAATAAATTAAGCATTGAGTAGCCCCGATATCCTGGAGCAGTATAATGGCTTTGCTCAGGTCCTGGGATGGGCACTGGAACCATGTTCCTGGAATGACAACGCTCTAAAAACTTTCTGGGAGCTTGTCTGGCTCAGCCAAACATAGGGCCACACCCTCCAAGGGGCAAGTTCCTGGAATGAGTATCTCTACCTGCTCTGCTGAGCTACCCATTGGCATGTCCTTCTGGAGATTACTGTTATGGAGCCCTATCAGACCCACAGGATTCCTGCTCAATCTCCAGCTTTCAGGTCTGGAATGTCCCGTATTATTACAATGGGAGCACAGCAGTTGACAGGTGTTCTCTTTTCGAGCTTGAGGAGAACTTCTTGCATCCTCATTTGTACTCTCCTTTCTGGATGGAGGGCCTTTCCTGTCTGCTTCGCCTTATTTATGGTCCAGTGATCATGGGAATGGTTTGGAAAGGCTGCCTGAGTTCCCAGGCCTCTGGGTGAAGACACAGTTGTCTGCTGTGATAGCTGCATCCCTGGCATTGAGGATTCTCTGCGCCTCCAAAAGCATCTGTCGGTTGAAGGGTATGCGGTTTTTAAATTCCTCCAGCAATATCAAGTCGTGCAATCCCGTGTAGGAGCACTGAATTATTAAAGAGTGGACCCACTGTCGAACACAATTTGCTTCAGCCATTCGAATTCGATGTAGGTCTAAGCGTGCTTCATATGAGTGCTCTGAAATTGCTAGCAGTATGCCTCCGGAATGAAATCATAGGCACTAAGGATGGCAGCCTTGGCCTGTTCATAATTAGTGGACATGTCAGGAGTCAGCATGGAGTAGACATTTAGAGCTTTCCCTGACAGCTGCCATTGACTTAAAAACATCCTGATATCTGATGGCCATTATAACTGTTCTGTTACTATCTGAAAAGTGGCAAAACTAATCCACATCAAACTCTTCAAATTTGGGAATGAATCTAACACACTTAAGGACCTCAGAGATTGGTTTGGGGTAGGGAGATAGATGCTGTTATCCAAGTGGAGAGGGGTTTCCTTCGCAGTTTCAGCCTTTGAGCTGCTAACTCCATTTCCAATTTTCAGAGCTGGAATTCTCTCTCCCCCTTCTCACTCTCTTTTCTTCTCCTTTTCCTTTCTCTCACTCTCTCTCTCTCTCTTTCTTCCTCTCTTTTTCACACAAGCTCTCCTGAAACTCTGTTCATTAGTCAGGTTCTGGCATAACAAGAGACAGGGTATACATATTGAAATTGAAGCATAAACCCCAGGATAGATATCCATGAAAACACAGACAATGTCACTGCCAATGGAGAGCAGGGGAATCGCACCCACTAATATTTTTTTGGTGTGAATAGATATCATATTCTTTAAATACCATAACTTAATATCTAATCTCAAGAAATGAAAATATTAAACAAACATTTGTAAACAAATAAAACATTCAATTCTGCACAAATGTATATAAAAAAGGATTATTCAATTCATCAATGATATTCCTTACCACATTTGACCTCAAAATGTTCTATGCCTTAGGAATTATTTTGGTTTCACCCTGCACTGTGTGGATAAATCTTACCAATGGGTGTTTCCATTGTGGAGTCTTAACCAACGCTAACCCAATGGAACTGTATTTTGGAGATCAGTGGGACTCAGTGGATTTCACTGAGCAGCTGGGCTATGTCACACCTGATGTGGAAAGTTGATCGTAACACGAGGAAGTACCCGATCCCAGAACTAACAGCTATTGTAATGATGGGGGAGGAGGAACTGATATCATGGATAACAAGACAATGTTCTCCTACTCATTTTAATATTCCCGTCTAACCTCCTATTAATATTATACTTATTACAGAGCGTTTGGGAACGCTGGTCTTCACCATGGCTGAAAGATCAAACAGGGGAGAAGATCCAACGTCTTCCAGAAGAATGAGAATGAATCCAGGTAGGTTCACAAGAACTTTTGAAATATAATTTCTGTTCAGAAAAATACTACAAAACTCGAGCAAGAACCTGTAGCTCACGCAGGAAGATGCAGCATGACATAACTGGCATTGGGGGATAGAGACAGAGACTCAGAGCAGGATCTTCCTGAACAACAAGTGACACAAGGGAGCAGGATCTCACCCTGAGTGAGATGAGGGTGAGAGGTAAGTGGGACAAAGGAATAGCACAGTAATAGTGTTGGGAGATTATATAGTCAGGGGAATAGGCAGACTCTTCTACAGCCTTGAGCAGGTCCCTAATAGTAAGTTAGAATGATTATTACAACTTAGGCAAGTTAATAGCCAAGGCTTCATGATTATTATATATGGGTCATTTTGCACCGGGCCACTTCAGGAGGGGATTATGAGACACATCAAAGTGTGGTTGCAGGGTTGGAGCAGTAGGGGTGGGTCCATGGCTCTTGGATCATTGGAGTGAGTTCAAGGGCAAGGGAAAGGATAGCCGTGCTCTGATTTTTAAAAATATTCTATCATGGGATGTGAACATTGCTGCCAAGTCCAGCAGTTGTTCCCGTTATCTAATTGCCCCTGAACTGAGTGGTTTTCTAGGCCATCTCAGATGGCAGTTAGAAGACAACTACATTGCTGTGAGACTGGAGTCACATGTGGCCACACCAGGTAAGGACAGCAGTTATCCTTCCCGAAAGGACAACACTGAACCTGATGGATTTATTTTTACAAAGATCATTGATAGTCTTATGGCTGCCATTATTAAGACCAGCTTTCAATCTAGTTTTTACTCATTTAATTGAATTTATATTCCACCATTTGCTATGGAGGGATTTCAACCCATAGCATTAGCCTTGGCCCCTGGCTTACTATCCCAATGTCATTACCACTATGCCACTGTCTGCCCCCAAGACACCAAGAATAATAGCTTTCCAGAGTAGGTCAGTTAAGCAGTGGGAAGGGTATCAGCTGATCCGACTGGAGGGTTGGAAGTATTCCGATCTGAAAACAGAGAATGGACATCCTAAAACTGTTAGAGCTGAAACTGTTAAATAGGAAGTTCCATGATTTTCACCCTGTGATGGTGAAGAAATAACAATATAAGTCTAAGTCAGAAAGGTGTGTGACTTGGAGGGGAAACTGTTGCCATTGGCATTCCCATCCAGCTTATGCATGTGGCTATCTGAATGGTGCAATGTGTTAGTTATAAGACAATGTTGAAAATTTCAAGACACTCATAGGAAAGTGAGCCTGATAGTCATGTGTGACAAATTTGCCCCATTTTTGAGAAGATGGACAGGCAGTTTGTACATAAAAACAAAAAACTGCAGATGCTGGAAATCCAAAACAAAAACAGAAACAGAAATACCTGGAAAAACTCAGCAGGTCTGGCAGCATCGACAGAGAAGAGCACAGCTGACGTTCCGAGTCCTCATGACTTTTCAACAGAACAGTTCTGTTGAAGGGTCGTGACTCGAAACGTCAACTGTGCTCTTCTCCGCCGATGCTTACAGACCTTCTGAGCTTTTCCAGACATTTTGTACACGTTTGAAGATGCTACTTGATACTTTGGTTCGCAAGGGGATTCAGCTGTATAATATGAGGAATTATAGCCCAACGTGATAACATGTTTCATCTTCATTGTGTTCACAGCTCCAAACTCCACAGTCACAGAGCTCTTAACGAAGTATGATGATTATCAACTGTTCCAGTTGACAAAATTCTACCGGCACAGGCTACAACAGGCGATTGAAGAAGCGGTGGATGGAGTCAGCTCATTGTTAACAAACAAATGGATTTTCAGTGGACAAGAGCATCGGGTAAGTGGGCGGGGCACAGGTTGAGTTTCAATTATATAAATATCACAACGCTGACAGAATAATGACAAAGGAAATGCAAGATGAAGAAAATGAGCAGAATCTTGTCTGGGTTATCTTCTAACGCCCTTGAAGTCACATGGCGTGACAATTAGTATGAGTTAATTTTGGAGTTATTAACTAATCTTAGTAATTAGTTACTCTGGAAGGGACCCATTCGTGAAGTGAAGAAAACCCCAGCGGTACCGAGCTTTCAGAACCACAAAAATAAAAGTCACGTTCCTCCCAAGCATGTTACACATGCCATACACCACCGTCTCCCCAGGAAGCCTGTTCCATGGATTGACCACACACTCACTGAAATATTAATGGACCCGATCTTAACTCTATGCAAGTGAATGGGTTTTATAGGAGATAAAACTTCTTCCGGTGTTTCCTAATGTTAGGTTTGAATTTACATCATAGGAGTAATATGGCATTCTCTCTGCTTCCCTGGATGAGTACAGCTTCCACTCAAGAAGCTCGACACAATCCAAGACAAAGCATCCCTGCTTGATTGGCAGCCCACTCATCACCTTCAACATCAACTCCCTCCACCAGTGATACAAACTTGCAACAGTGTGTGCCAGCTACAAGATGTACCAGAGCAACAGCAAAGCCTCCTTTGGCAGCACCTTCCAAACGCACAATCTGGAACATCAAGAAGCACAAGGTCAGCAAATGCATGGGAACACAACCGACAAATTCTTCTATAGGCCACACACCATCCTGACGTAGAACACTATCACGGTTCCTTCACTGTCGCGGGACGAAACCTCTGGAACTCCCTAATAGCACTGTTCTACACCACATGGACTGCAGCAGTTAAAGAAGGCGGGTCATCAGCACCTTCTCAAGGGCACCTAGGGGTGGACAATAAAAGGTGCCGTATCCAGTGACACCCAACTCCTGTGGAACAATAATTTTAAAAATGTACAACAGTTTCAGATCGCATGTAATGTATGAGATCAAGAGGTGCCTGCACAGAAATTACACCCACATTGCAGTTATACTGGGGAAACTGGGGAAAGTGTGTGGGTTGGTGGGGACTGGCGGGATTTCAATCTTTGGCTGTGTGCCTCAATAAACCATTGAAGAATCATGTTCGAGTTGAATGGAATAGTTGGATGGTTGATGGAAATAAACCTTCACAAAAAGTGGAAATATGCGTGCTGCCCCTTGAGGTTTCGTGTGGTTTTATCATCAAATTGTTCGATTCTGTTATTGCACAAAGTGCCATCAGATTGTTGAAAAATGCGGAATATCTAATTCAGTGAATAAGAGAGGAAGATCATTTATTGTGGCGGGATGATTCCTAAAGTGAAAGCACCAAATATGACCCAGAGTTGAATCCTTACGATGATCCCATAGCCAAGATGACTTTTGGGGCTCTTTGCTCGGATGCCGACAATGGTTTAAAAATGCTTTGATTGTGGTTAAACGTATCTTTGTGCAATTAATTCATTTAATAAACTGTGCTGCCTTAGCTTCATGTAAATTACTTTTTTTTCACGTTTCAATAGAACCCACACCAGCTGTTCACATTTTATACTCTGCTTATAAGCAGCACTTGGGAGAGGGGGTTTGCAGATGGTGCTAATCATTTGTCCCTATTCCGATCGGGGTGCTCCGGCTCGTTGACTATCAAGCTCGACAGGCTGTTTGGCCAATGTCCAAAGCAGCCAATATGGTGCCTAAACCAAAACAAAAACAGAATTACCTGTAAAACTCAGCAGGTCTGGCAGCAAAAGCAGAGAAGAAAAGAGTTGACGTTTCGAGTCCTCATGACCCTTCGACAGAACTTGAGTTCGAGTCCAAGAAAGGGTTGAAATATAAGCTGGTTTAAGGTGTTGGGGGGGTGGTGGAGAGAGAGAGAGAGAGAGAAGTGGAGGGGGTTGGTGTGGTTGTAGGGATAAACAAGCAGTGATAGAAGCAGATCATCAAAAGATGTCACCAACAATAGAACAAAAGAAAACATAGGTGTCGAAGTTGGTGATATTATCTAAACGAATGTGCTAATTAAGAATGGATGGTAGGGCACTCAAGGTATAGCTCTAGTGGGGGTGGGGAGAGCATAAAATATTTTAAAATACTTAAAAATAATGGAAATAGGTGGGAAAAGAAAAATCTATATAATTTATTGGAAAAAAAACAAAAGGAAGGGGGAAACAGAAAGGGGGTGGGGATGGAGGAGGGAGCTCAAGACCTAAAGTTGTTGAATTCAATATTCAGTCCGGAAGGCTGTAAAGTGCCTGGTCGGAAGATGAGGTGCTGTTCCTCCAGTTTGCGTTGGGCTTCACTGGAACAATGCAGCAAGCCAAGGACAGACATGTGGGCAAGAGAGCAGGGTGGAGTGTTAAAATGGCAAGCGACAGGGAGGTTTGGGTCATTCTTGCGGACAGACCGCAGGTGTTCTGCAAAGCGGTCGCCCAGTTTACGTTTGGTCTCTCCAATGTGGAGGAGACCACATTGGGAACAACGAATGCAGTAGACTAAGTTGGGGGAAATGCAAGTGAAATGCTGCTTCTCTTGAAAGGAGTGTTTGGGCCTTGGACGGTGAGGAAAGAGGAAGTGAAGGGGCAGGTGTTACATCTTTTGCGTGGGCATGGGGTGGTGCCATAGGAGGGGGTTGAGGAGTAGGGGGTGATAGAGGAGTGGACCAGGGTGTCCCGGAGGGAGCGATCCCTACGGAATGCCGACAGTAGGGGGTGAAGGGAAGATGTGTTTGGTGGTGGCATCATGCTGGAGTTGGCGGAAATGGCGGAGGATGATCCTTTGAATGCGGAGGCTGGTGGGGTGATAAGTGAGGACAAGGGGGACCCTATCATGTTTCTGGGAGGGAGGAGAAGGCGTAAGGGTGGATGCGCAGGAGATGGGCCGGACACGGTTGAGGGCCCTGTCAACGACCGTGGGTGGAAAACCTCGGTTAAGGAAGAAGGAGGACATGTCAGAGGAACTGTTTTTGAAGGTAGCATCATCGGAACAGATGCGACAGAGGCGAAGGAACTGAGAGAATGGGATGGAGTCCTTACAGGAAGCGGGGTGTGAGGAGCTGTAGTCGAGGTAGCTGTGGGAGTCGGTGAGTTTGTAATGGATATTGGTGGACAGTCTATCACCAGAGATTGAGACAGAGAGGTCAAGGAAGGGAAGGGAAGTGTCAGAGATGGACCACGTGAAAGTGATGGAGGGGTGGAGATTGGAAGCAAAATTAATAAATTTTTCCAAGTCCCAATGAGAGCATGAAGCAGCACCGAAGTAATCATCGATGTACCGGAGATAGAGTTGTGGAAGGGGGCCGGAGTAGGACTGGAACAAGGAATGTTCCACATACCTCATAAAGAGACAGGCATAGCTGGGGCCCATGCAGGTACCCATAGCCACACCTTTTATTTGGAGGAAGTGAGAGGATTTGAAGGAGAAATTGTTCAGTGTGAGAACAAGTTCAGCCAGACGGAGGAGAGTAGTGGTGGATGGTGATTGTTCGGGCCTCTGTTCGAGGAAGAAGCTAAGGGCCCTCAGACCATCCTGGTGGGGGATGGAGGTGTAGAGGGATTGGACGTCCATGGTGAAGAGGAAGCGGTTGGGGCCAGGGAACTGGAAATTGTTGATGTGACGTAAGGTGTAAGAGGAATCACGGATGTTGGTGGGAAGGGACTGGACAAGGGGAGAGAGAATGGAGTCAAGATAACGAGAAATGAGTTCTGTGGGGCAGGAGCAAGCTGAGACGATCGGTCTACCGGGGCAGTTCTGTTTGTGGATTTTGGGTAGGATATAGAAGCAGGCCGTCCGAGGTTGGGCGACTATCAGGTTGGAAGCTGTGGGAGGAAGATCCCCAGAGGAGATGAGGTCAGTGACA
This sequence comes from Carcharodon carcharias, assembly GCF_017639515.1. Classification (NCBI taxonomy): domain Eukaryota; kingdom Metazoa; phylum Chordata; class Chondrichthyes; order Lamniformes; family Lamnidae; genus Carcharodon; species Carcharodon carcharias. The sequence goes on along the minus strand of NC_054486.1, from coordinate 227,513 downwards.
GTCCTGGAAACAATGGCTTGATGTTCAGTGGTGGGGTCATGGTCCAGGGAGAGGTAGGAGGAAGTGTCTGCGAGTTGACGCTCAGCCTCCGTGAGGTAGAGGTCAGTGCGCCAGACAACAACAGCACCACCCTTGTCATCGGGTTTGATGACAATGTCAGGGTTGGACCTGTGAGGTCCTACATCCGTGATTCCTCTGACACCTTATGTCACATCAACAATTTCCAGTTCCCTGGCCCCAACTGCTTCCTCTTCACCATGGACGTCCAATCCCTCTACACCTCCATCCCCCACCAGGATGGTCTGAGGGCCCTTAGCTTCTTCCTCGAACAGAGGCCCGAACAATCACCATCCACCACTACTCTCCTCCGTCTGGCTGAACTTGTTCTCACACTGAACAATTTCTCCTTCAACTCCTCTCACTTCCTCCAAATAAAAGGTGTGGCTATGGGTACCCGCATGGGCCCCAGCTATGCCTGTCTCTTTATGGGGTATTTGGAACATTCCTTGTTCCAGTCCTACTCCGGCCCCCTTCCGCAACTCTTTCTCCGGTACATCAATGATTACTTCGGTGCTGCTTCATGCTCTCGTCGGGACTTGGAAAAATTTATTAATTTTGCTTCCAATCTCCACCCCTCCATCATTTTCACGTGGTCCATCTCTGACACTTCCCTTCCCTTCCTTGAACTTTCTGTCTCAATCTCTGATGATAAACTGCCCACCAATATCCATTACAAACCCACCGCTACCTCGACTACAGCTCCTAACACCCCGCTTCCTGTAAGGACTCCATCCCATTCTCTCAGTTCCTTCGCCTCCGTCGCATCTGTTCCGATGATGCTACCTTCAAAAACAGTTCCTCTGACATGTCCTCTTTCTTCCTTAACCGAGGTTTTCCACCCACGGTCGTTGACAGGGCCCTCAACCGTGTCCGGCCCATCTCCCGCGCATCTGCCCTTACGCCTTCTCCTCCCTCCCAGAAACATGATAGGGTCCCCCTTGTCCTCACTTATCACCCCACCAGCCTCCGCATTCAAAGGATCATCCTCCTCCATTTCCGCCAACTCCAGCATGATGCCACCACCAAACACATCTTCCCTTCACCCCTCTTATCGGCATTCCGTAGGGATCGCTCCCTCCGGGACACCCTGGCCCACTCCTCCATCACCCCCTACTCCTCAACCCCCTCCTATGGCACCACCCCATGCCCACGCAAAAGATGTAACACCTGCCCCTTCACTTCCTCTCTCCTCACCGTCCGAGGCCCAAACACTCCTTTCAAGAGAAGCAGCATTTCACTTGCATTTCCCCCAACTTAGTCTACTGCATTCATTGCTCCCAATGTGGTCTCCTCTACATTGGAGAGACCAAACGTAAACTGGGCGACCGCTTTGCAGAACACCTGCGGTCTGTCCACAAGAATGACCCAAACCTCCCTGTCGCTTGCCATTTTAACACTCCACCCTGCTCTCTTGCCCACATGTCTGTCCTTGGCTTGCTGCATTGTTCCAGTGAAGCCCAACGCAAACTGGAGGAACAACACCTCATCTTCCGACCAGGCACTTTACAGCCATCCGGACTGAATATTGAATTCAACAACTTTAGGTCTTGAGCTCCCTCCCCCATCCCCACCCCCTTTCTGTTTCCCCCTTCCTTTTGTTTTTTTTTCCAATAAATTATATAGATTTTTCTTTTCCCACCTATTTCCATTATTTTTAAGTATTTTAAAATATTTTATGCTCTCCCCACCCCCACTAGAGCTATACCTTGAGTGCCCTACCATCCATTCTTAATTAGCACATTCGTTTAGATAATATCACCAACTTTAACACCTATGTGTTCTTTTGTTCTATTGTTGGTGACATCTTTTGATGATCTGCTTTTATCACTGCTTGTTTATCCCTACAACCACACCAACCCCCTCCACTTCTCTCTCTCTCTCTCTCTCTCTCTCCCTCACCCCACCACACCTTAAACTAGCTCATATTTCAACTCCTTCTTGGACTCTAACTCAAGTTCTGTCGAAGGGTCATGAGGACTCGAAACGTCAACTCTTTTCTTCTCCGACGATGCTGCCAGACCTGCTGAGGTTTTCCAGGTAATTCTGTTTTTGTTTTGGATTTCCAGCATCCGCAGTTTTTTTTTATCTCTGGTGCCTAAACCATCTGGAATCGGCCAATCGTTGCTGTTGTTTTGAACCACCTTGTCTTTGCCTGCAGCTTCTGTAATCTTCGCTCTGTCTTGAGACCTGAGTGGAGGCTGCTGGAGTGCAAGGTACGTGGTAAAGTTCGTAGTGCCTCAGCAGTCTGGTCCTGCCGACTCCCTCCAGCCATACTCCTCATGTTAATACAGCTATTTTAATTTGTATATGGGATTGTTGCTTGAGTTTCAAGCCTTTTGGATGTTACTGATCAGGTATTGCATAGGGCCAGGTTCAAAGAAGCAGAGATGGTTACATAATATGAAACAAAGTTATCTAGTAAGTGTCTGATAAAACTGTCGTTTTAAAGTGTATCTTACTGAAACCTGAGCTTTTGATGGGCTTTACAAATAAATGCATTGATTACAAAAGCTAAGAAGTTTTGCTAAATTAATATGAAACAGTTGACCACACTGTGACTGTTGTTCTCAATTCTGAAAACCCAAAAATGTGAGGGAGTGGGTTAAAGCTGGTGTTGGTGGGAGGGGGTTGGGTGGATGTGATGGAGATAAGTTGTGCAGAAGGAGCACCAAGGCATAAGATTTCGCTCCTTTGCCTTGCATATAACTCAAACCCTGATTTGGAATGATTTTTCAAGGATTATATATTGACATTTACAGTATTAAGTTATGCATATTTATTTACCACTTCAGAGCTGAATGTCTAAGGCGGAACCAGAATGTCCATCATCTCATGGTCCATGTGTGAGATGGACTCACAAATCCAGATACTCTCCATCAAAGATCGCCTGCTTCTATCATCATTGGATTGCCTGTCTCCAGCCCTGCATTAGCTCATCATCTGCTGAACCTTCGTAAAAAAACCTTTTTTTCACTGCTGGCCAGTCTTCTATCTTCTCTAATCCTGAGGAACTCAAAGTCTGCTGTTTGTCCTCTTATCTTCCACAAGTCCTGTTCAGATTGGATGTTCACCTGTAACGGCCTCCAGTCTTTTAAAGTCTCTTGTTCCAATTACCATCCTCCTATTTAAATATCCTTCAATGTCTTGACCCTCTCTATCTCTGTAAACTCCTCCAGCTCTACAAACCATCCTGTGCCACTGAAATGATCAGTTCCTCTGAAGACTCCCTCCTGTGCAGTTCCTCTTCACACCACGACTCGTGACCAAGTGTTTAGTTGTCTTATTGTCCACCTCTCAACACACGGCTCCCCCTTGCATAACATTTCTATTTTCTTAAATCCGCTAATATATCCTGCTTCATACCAGATTCATCTTTTGATTGCTCCCCTATGCGAAAACACCGTGGGACATTTAGTTTCCTGGTTCAATGTAAGCTGGTGATGGAAGTGCTGACTACACATGCCCACTGCGGGCACGTGTTCCGGGTTACTGGGATGTAGCACCAGCTGTGGATGTACAAAATATTGTTTCCAGATATTTTAGAGGCCAAGGGGAACAGTGATTGAATTGATTGGATTTCCACCACTGTTGTTGCGAATTCTCCTGACTGAAAGTGGTTGTTTTGAATAGTCACTGGTAATTTCTCAGACAGATTTCTAGCTGTTTACCTCAGCTCAAAAAGTCCCTTTGCTGCAAATTGAGCTCTGATTCGATGTTATTTTGTATCTGAATAAATCACAAAGTGTGGCAATAGGAAGTCAGTGTGAGAAAAAAATGGATCATATTATCAGTCAGTAATCTGACATCATGCAGGATACTAATGGACAAAGAACACTAACCAGGTTAAAATTACTGCTGAGTCTCAGTGATTCCTCAGTCTTCCCTAAATATAATCCTGATTTCCATTTTATTTCCAGTTTATGATTGAATTATGATATTTACGGACTATCTACCCATGTTGACCATGGATCACGACCCTGCCCAGTGACTGGTTATATTTACGGACTGTCTACCCATGTTGACCATGGATCACGATCCTGCCCAGTGACTGGTTATATTTACGGAATATCTACCCATGTTGACCATGGGTCATGACCCTGCCCAGTGACTGGTTTCTGTGCTCAAAACAACTTTGGAATTCTCACCACTAATCACTTTCATCCTCATTATCAGTGTTTACCTTTCACTCTGCTTCTCAATACATTCATTATTGATTATTCTTTACAGAAAGTCACTGAACTCATGGAGAAGGGAAACCGGGTGGACACTTCCAAACTTCTTCTCAGCCTGGTGATGGAGAAGGGGTCTCAGGCACGAAGAGTGATGTGGGAATCCTTGGAGAAAATGCGCCATGAGTTACCAAAGTTGGATAAAATACTGAAAGAAATACAGGAACGTGGTATGGTAAAATCAAATTGAATTCAATTTCAGTTTCAAACACTGCAAATGTTACTATACCATTATTGAGCTGATTTCATGAAAGCTAATTAATTTAAACAGGGGCTGATCCATGTGTTTATATAAATGTGAACCGAGAGGCATCCGAACTACCGAGTCACCTGGAAGGTAAGTAATTAATCAGAAATCTCAAAACATTTATTCCACGCTTGAGGATCTGAATGTTTAACTGTAGCACTTTGTTTCAAGATGGTCAGAATCTGGGAGTCAGAACTGCAGTGGCCTGAAAAGCTGGATTGAATGTGCTTTGGATTTGTAATCAATCCTCAACTTTTCAGCATAAAATTACAATTCAAACGATTTTTGCTATTTTCTCTAATTATGCAGGTCGCTATCATTTGTGAAGTGTTGTACACACTTCGTGGGATCCTGATACGCTGTGAAATTCTGTCCAGACATGGCAGGATCCTGATACACTGTGAATCCTATTACAAACCTACTCTATGTGGCACATTCAGTCTGGTGATAAGTAAAACTCAGGGCGTTGAGCTAGGTGTGAAGTGTGAACTGATTTCCTAGAATGCTGACCCACCGTAAGCTGTCAGGGACGCGTTACGTTAATGTCATCCTTCTACAGCACAAAATGAGTAGTCAGATCATGTTGGATGCGATTTGGTACATGGTCTCAATGTTCATCAATAGAATATTTATCTCTGGCGAAATGTGAGGAAAAGACAATGTTCATAGTGACTGGGAAGTTATTGATTTGCTTCACCATTGCAATGAAAGAGATAGAGCACGCTGTTCTAATCGAAGAATAATTATTTTATTCATTACGTCTTTTGGCTGTATCAATGTCAATTCGATATTTGGTGGTACTTTCCCAAACCTTCATTACAGGAAGTGTTCTGACCGTTGCAGTGGTAAAGTTGAGTTATTTAAAAATCCCACAGGGAAACTTTAAACAACTGTCATAACCTATAATTTTAAGCATAACTTTTGAGATGTGACTCTAAATTCAGGAATCCGGCCACGAGTTCTCGAGGATTTACATTATCAAAATAAAACATTTCATTAAGTTAAACATGTTAAAATATATGTACACATGCCCACAAATTACTACTATCATAACTTTTAACAAATTCCCAAACTAATCTCCATTAAGACAACAGCAACCCATAGACTTAACAAAAAGGCCAGGCAAAGTATTTTCACCTCACGAATTCAGAACGAGGTTCTTTTCACTGTGGAGCCAGTTGGGGGCTTGCAACTGCCTTTTGATCTTAAATTACCTCTGCATGCACCCCCGAAAACTACTGAATTTATACCTACCAGCCCCATTTGATGTTAATCCTCATTGTATCAGCAGCCTCTTTGAACTCCACCTTTTAACATTGAAACCATTTTCAAAATACCAATTTTCTTAATAATATAAACATATTGCTTGGTAGCTGCTAGAAAGGCATCAATTTTCACCACTATCCTTGAATGCTTGATTCTAAGAATGCAAATGCACGCTACCTCTCTTATATATCAAAACTAGTACATATCCAGACTAGCTGGCTTTAATCCAGTTAAGACATACCTGCAGAATAAACCTTTACTTTAAACGAAAAATATTTTCCAAAATATGATATACATTAATAGCTTCAAGACACCCAGAAGTTCAAACCAAAATGAACAATGAGTATATTTATTAGTAGATCAGTTGGAATACTGTGTAAATGTTTTCTGCCCTAAAGGACACCGTGTGGTGGAGTGTACTGGAGTTCAAATAAACATATTATCGCTGAAATATTAAGGCTGTTTTTTTTTTTAAATGCTAAAGCATGGTATTTTCTGAATGATGACAAGCTAGAAACAATGGAGGTTAAAATACATTTGGGGATCCGAGTACATAAATCATTGAAGTGTCATGAACAGAAATTAATGGCGGGGATATGGGGTTGGAAGTCAACCCTTTACCCATTCAGGCAATATCCCAAAGAAACTGTCTCAGCCTGATATAGTAACAGGTGAACTCCTGTCCAGGCGTATTCTGTCCCTCTGTCGGCATGCAAAATTCCCAGATAAGATGCCCAATATCAGATATGGTAACTGTGAACTTCCTGACCATTCATAGCACATTCACGTCATTCATTGGTGATGTCCAATATCCTGTTTTAAAATTCTGCTGAAGATTAATATCACTGGCTCTTTCACAGATTAGCACTATAGGACAGTGCTTCTGAAACCATTTCCCAATGTGGCCCTATTTTAACATTTGACACCAGTGAAAAATAGCAGCAATATAGTAACATGTAGCATATAATTAAAGTTTTGGATTACAGGTCAACAGGCACTACATCATTTAAATCTGAAAATCTCTGTTTTTAAAATACTTGTAAGGATGTTACTATTTGATTTAGTCTCAGTCCATTCCAGTTCATGTACCTTAGCCTGCGAGCAGTGGATAATATAGAGGTTCACATTTACATTCAGCATTAGTGATCTAGAAACATCACTCCGAGGGTCCATAAGGGTCATCTTGAAATCTTTAATTTCAACCTGAGTTAAATCAAATTAACTTTCAATATTCAATTGAGGATATTAAACGACACACAAAAATAAAACCATAATCCCAGAGGCTGCAGTTCCATTAGGGATTCTGCAACACACAATGCAGCTGTAAAATAAAATGGGTTTAATTCACAAGAAAGTAACCTACCTGAATGTGGAACCGTGCTCCTCCCAACTCAGAGCCGGGTTCTATGTGGAAAGTGGAGCATTTTGGAACAGGGATAGAACACAACTTGGGACAGTTACTGACCACTGAGGTTTCAGCCAAACACCATATTCCCTGGTGACAGAGATTCAATGAAGCCCCTTTCTCCATCCTTCACCAGTCCATCTACAGAGACTGTAATGAACCACTCTTCCCACACACTCTAATCAGCCAAACTCTCCCTCATGCATCACCACTCCCTCTGCACAGACTGTAACAAGCCACTGTCCCCTTCCTCCTCATCCCCAAGCAATGCAATCAGTCCTTCTCCCCTCTCCCCTCATACACACCGTAATCGGCCCCTCTCCCTTCCGGCCTAACACGCACTGCAATCCCCTTCCCCATCACCCCCCAGGGCAAATTCCACCAGTCCTTTTCCGCTGCTTCTGCTTCCGCAGAATAATTATCCTGCAGGAAGGAGCCTGTGCAACAGGCAGATTGGAACAGGAACGCAGAGAAGTTCAAAGTCACCACTCACCTTCTGAGCCACACATGACTTCCCAGTCTTTTCTGCAACTGCAAACACGTCAGTCAGTCAGTGAAATACATTTAACTGTATGTGCCGGAGCCAAGTTGGCTCATAAACACTCCAAGCCTGCTCGAACTCATTGATAAACGTGTTTCCTAAGATTTGAGAGCATTTTAGCTCAGAGTCAGTACCTTGTTCTTGACAGCATCGATGCAATGAGTCCGATACGGTCCTTCCAGTGCCTCTGGACTGGGCATCTCCTTTCCACTGTCACTATTGCTGCCTTGGAGGAAGGGAAGCTCGTGACCTCAAACATGATTTCTCTGACTCAGTCGGGGTCGAGACCTACAGTTTGAGACACCTGCACCCGAACCTCTATTGCCTTATAACCAAAATCACATGAGAATTTGTAATGAGTTGTTTATAGATCAGGACAGTATTAACCATCGGAGAGAAAATATCGCCTGATGTTTACTAAACATGGAGATTTTTGTGAATGTGATATTTTCTCTCATGGTTAACGCTGTCCTGATCTATAAACAGCTCATTACAAATCCTCATTGTTATCTTTCAGGCAACAATTCCAATTAATTTCTACTCACATCTCTATTGAAGCTGTGAATTAAATCTTGTGCCATTTTACTGAACACAGAAATAGTCTTAGAAAGTTGTTGTTGCATCAATATAGCTAACATTGAGGACCACTTTCTATCTGTTCTAATTTAAGATGTTCAACAGAAACACAAGGAAACACTCTGGGTACAAGCTGAAACACTGAGAGTGAACACTATCCTAATAAAGGAGAAGGTTAAGATTTTCCAGCTGATTGATCGATACGCTGAGCTAACGATCATTTCTAACGTTCGAGATCGGATACTTGTAGAACATGAACTGCTGGCAAGAGGCCGGGACCATGAAAAGTGGAGAGAGAAACATCTCCAGAGAGAACTGGAAAAAATCCGAATTGATCAATTGTTCCAGAGCAGTTTTTCCCTGAGAAAATCCAAATCTGGGAGTTCCGCAGCAGTGAGTGGAGTCCCAGGGATCGGAAAAACAACAATGGTACAAAAGATTGTTTATGATTGGGCCACTGGGAAAATATATCCAGACTTTCAATTTGTTTTCAGTTTTAAATTCCGGGATTTGAACACCATTAACTGCAGAATAAACCTGAGGAATCTGATACTGTTTTTCTATCCTTACTTTGGGAATACCCTGGGAGAGCTCTGGAAGAACCCAGAGGGATTGCTGTTTATATTCGATGGTTTGGATGAATTCAAGGACAGGATCGATTTTGCTGACAATTGGAGAAATACAGAACCTCAGTCCATGTGCACTGATCCTGAATGCTGGTGTGAAGTGTCTGACATTGTGTACAGTTTAATACAGCACAAGCTGCTCCCAGGATGTTCAGTGCTAGTGACCAGCCGGCCCACTGCATTACATCTATTGGAAAAGGCTGAGATCAGTGTCTGGGCTGAAATCCTGGGAATTGTTGGTGATGAACGGAAGGAATATTTCAACAAGTTTTTTGAAGATCAGGCAGTGGCAGCAGCTGTTTTCAAACACGTGGAGGAGAACGAGATCCTGTACACCATGTGCTACAACCCTTCCTACTGCTGGATCCTCGGTCTGTCACTGGGTCCCTTCTTTACACAAAGAAACAGGAAACAGCAGCAAGTTCCCAAGACCATCACCCAACTATATTCCTACTATATTTACAACATTCTGAAAAACCATGGCCGAGAGATTGAAAGCCCCCGTGATGTGTTCCTGAAGCTTGGTGAGATGGCCTTCACAGGAGTCTCTGAGAAGAAGATTGTGTTTAGAAATGGAGATTTGATCAAGTACAATCTGCAACCTTCCCAGTTCCTGTCTGGGTTCCTGATGGAACTTTTGGAGAGAGATGATTCTATCCAGAGCGTGGTTTACACGTTCCCACACCTCACCATCCAAGAGTTTCTTGCTGCACTCGCACAATTCCTGACTCCACGTCCCAATGACATCCAGAAACTCCTCAGTGAAGCGGACAGTGAAGAAGATGGGAGATATGAGATATTTCTCCGTTTTGTTGTTGGTCTCTCCTCCCCACAGTCAGCTCGGCCCCTAGAGGAGTTTCTGAGTCCATTTCTTCATCAAACAACCTGTCAAGTGATTGACTGGGTGAAGGAGAAGGTTAAAGGACAGATTGGAAACACAGCGACTGAAACTGGTAAAAGGAACCTCCTGAACACATTCCACTGCCTGTATGAGTCTCAGAATAAAGCACTGGCTCAGGCCACAGTGGGATCTTTGGAAACACTTGCATTTAGTGGATTGCGACTGACCCCGATTGACTGTGCCGTCCTGTCTCTTGTCCTTGGACGCTGTGATACAATAAAACACCTCGATCTAAACCAATGTTACATTCAGTGTGAAGGACTCCAGCGGCTGGAAAACGTTCTGTACAAATGTCAGAGGTTGAGGTAATTGCTTGTTTGGTCCTGTAGCTCGTGTTTTCATTATTGGAGGAAAATTTACTATTTTAGAAGTGAAAACATAAATGACTTCCAGTTCAAGAAAAAAGAGGCAGAGCCAGAAAAAACTTGACAAAATAAGATGAGTGTAAAATTCCTAATTAGAAATTAAGAATAATGCCTTTGTGAACACATTGTTGGTATACGTAATGGTGAATCAAATAGTTTAAGCGTGGAATTTTGTTGATAAGAAATAGTGCTAATTATACACAAAGGGAACAGAATATAGATAGTCCAAGGACAATAAACACCTGTGGAGATAAAAATAATTAAATAATAATTATAAACTATATCAACTATAAGCTGTACGGATCACAAGGGGAAATAAGTCCTATATATCATCATAATTAATCAAATTGTTTCTGGCGGGGGGGGTGAAATATCTTAAATTTAGATAATTACGAAAGAAGACCTTTCGAATTCTAATTATTTAAATTTGCTCCCAATTCTGATCATTTAATGAAGAAACCTGCTGCTAATCTATAAGTTTAAATTCCCCCATTGCACGTTTATACCCAGAATGCAGACACACGTTGGACAACTGGGAGGTATTTTCAGGAATCTGTACCATTGACTGGTTCTTACACAGAGTGGACAGTCTCTGGTAGAACTGACAGTTGGTATGTAACAGGATTTTCTGATAATCCACCCTATATCTGTGAAACTGCCGGGAGCAGGGAACTCCTGTAAATTCCCTTCAAATGTAATAAAAGCTGCACCTGCAGTAAATGTAGAGGTTATTTAATGGGAAATAATGTGGGAAACACCCCTCTCATATCAACTAGGTGAACAGGCACATGTCAACTTTGTAACAGCTCAGGATAAACTTTCCTTGTTGCATAAAATCCAGCAGATAGATTTTACAGCAGCAGTTAGCACATATTGACAATATCCAGCAATAGCTGGAAATCAAGATGTGGAAGGGAGAGAGGAACCTGGTGAAATTAGAATCACTAGGGAAGCAGTGCTGAGTGAACTGATGGAGCTGCAGGCTGACAAGACTCCACATCCTGATGGGCTTCATCTTGGGGTCTTAAAAGAGGTGACTAATGAGGTAGTGGATGTGCTGGTGTTAATTTTCCAATATTCGCTAGATTCCGGAAAGGTTCCATCTGATTGGAAATTAGCAAATATAACCCCTCTATTCAAGAAGGGAGGGAGGCAGGAAGCAAGAAACGAGTAGGAAACCAGTTAGCTTGGCGTCTGAAGTGGGGGAGGTGTTAGAGTCGAACGTTAAAGGGGTTATAGCTGGGCACTTAGAGAAACTCAAGGTAATGGGGAAGAGTAAACATGGTTTTGTGAAAGGTCAATCATGTTTAACCAATTTAATGAAGTTCTTTGAAGGAGTGACATGTGCAGTGGGTAGAGGGGATCCTATAGATGTATTCTGCTTGGAATTCCAGAGGCATTTGATAAAGTGCCACATCAAAGGTTACTGCGTAAAATAAAGACGATGGTGTAGGGATTATCAGATTAGCATGGATAGAAGATTGGCTGGCTTTCAGAAAACAGAGGCTATGCATAATTGGGTCTTTTTTCTGATTGGCAGGATGTGAAGAGTAACTGCTGGGAGTGCTGAATGTAAGGAGCACAGGTTCCATTTCAAACCTAGATAAATTAGAAACATTTTTTTGGCTGCTTAGTGTTCTGCTGAGTGTTGTATTGAAATGTTGTCCATCATATAGGCTATAAAATGGGCATTGTGTGGTTGCACCTCCTGAATGTGTAATATTCACTTGTTAACAATTTCAGATTACTGAATGGCATGCTGGACCCTCTATTAGTAAAGTGCCTGGCAGCCTGGATACTGTGCAAATCTCTCACCTTCACATTCTACCAAACTCCCACCCTCCTACTGGACCATAGCCTTAAAGACACTCAGACATTGTCACTGGCAGTGAAGCCTTTGTTCATCATGTTGTCTTGGAGGCCCAGCCAAACTCTCTTTCCTCCTGCCTTCGTGACTGTGCCCTGCAGTACACTGGCACAAGATTGCACATACTGAGGCCTTCCTCACCCTGGCCACCTTCATGAGGTCAATGAGGCCCTTCTGGCATTGAGGCCAGGTTCTCCTGACAAGCCCAACATTGCTGACCTCTTCAGCTCCTGCTCCCAGGCAGCATGTGTTTGGCTTGGCTTCTTCCTCTTCCCACCAGATGGCATCAGCTGCTCATGTTGATTGGACACTGCATGTAGGAGGGCTCTGAGTGAGTCCTCATTAAATCGAGGGGCTGGTTTGGCCCTTCTCCCCTGCCTCTCCCCTCGCTCCAATGGTGCAGACATCTCTGAAGGAAAACATGCAGCAACTAGACAACTCCACCATGCAACGGTTCACAAAGAATGTCAGCTCTGCTCAGTGGAAAAGTTTGGAGACAGCAGAACTCATAAATAAACACTCAGCTTAACAGCCTGGAAATAGCTGAAGTCCAAGTGAGCCTCCAAGCTGTGAACAGTGCCAGCGTTTGCTGCGTCCCCTGACACTGCCCCATTCCAGAGGGCCCATTAAATTACTGACTGTGACTTCGTTTCAGGTCAAGGGCAATGACCTCAAAGGCTGGATATGCCGCCCTCCAATACTGATTGGGCAGATGCTCGCCCCCTGTTGGCCTGAAACCCACCCTCCGTTCGCAATTGGATCAATTAACGGATCATACGCCAAGTTTGAATGGTGGGTTCGGAGATCCGCCCACTTTCTGGTCAAGTTGCCCCTCCCCCTCCGTACAGGAGCGGATTATTCAGCCCCGTGTGTGGGGATTCCGAGGGATTAGGAAGTCCTGGAAATTTCTCTGAACTATAGGAATAGTCTCACCTGCACTAAAGGCAGAGCCTCTTTAATGCTAAATAAAGTGGGGGAGACCTCTTCACTGTCAATTAGGAGAACAGCGACATTTCAACTTTGTAAAGGGGAGAGAATAACATTTCCTTGATGTATAAAATCCAGTGGTATGGATTTTAAAGCAACAGTTCGCAGAGTTTCACAATATAATTCACTCTGAGGTATTATACAGAGTTATGTAATACACAGAGTTATGAAGGACATGGAATCTCTCCTTGAATTCTTGGAAAATTGGGCCGTTCTCATAAAAGCCCAGAATTAAGGAAGAACAGAAATGAGACAAGTTTCCTCAAACTTGGCGGGTCAGTCACTGAAATTCAGGAGAGTAATTCTGATCATCAGGGATTGAGACCAAACTGGGTGACATTTAGAGGCTGCACACAGACAACTCTCTGTCTAATAAACATTGAGAGGGGTGAAAGTGCAATTCACCAGTAGTCAAATTAGTGATAGTGAATTGTTCACCAGTTTACACTGCTCACTGTTTCCTTTTCCGTTCAAGTGAAAGGAAAATCGGGTGAGCTGTAGTATGGGTGGGTGATCCAATATCACCCATCATACACTATCCACAAAAGATCAAATTACCCCCAATAGATTTAATTTACAGTAACAGTAAAATGTCTGCATTGATTTCTGATGTTGCTTCCATGTTTCCTGTAATATTGGGCAAAACAATTGAATCTAATCTGAGTTTTTATTCAATGTAATTACATTTCGGGGCTTCCCGAAGGAGGGAAACAGAGGCAATGGAGGGAGCAGGCGAAAGTGCCAAGAATACTGACACCGGCAGTGTGTCAATTTCAAGATGATGATGCTTGTTTCATCATGAATCACCAAGAGGAGGCGGGTTGGGACAGGAATCTCAATTAAGACAGTTGAGAACTTTGTTCAGCACATAATAAGGTTTGAGATTTAAACTTCTAATAGAGCGGACAGTTTATCTGTTCATCTGAAGGAGAGTGGGCACAGAGAGGGAGCCAGCCATGGCTGTCAAAGCCCGATAGGAAGGTCAGTGGGGCAGGCACTTAGTAAGGGGGTGACTTGGTGCTGTGGAGGTGGCAGGGAGGGTGGAAACTCAGGATTTGAATGGGGTTGACACTCCCAGCAGTGTGGAGGGAAACTCAGGATTTGAATGGGGTGGGCACTCCCAGCAGTGCAGAGGGAAACTCAGGATTTGAATGGGGTTGGCACTCCCAGCAGTGCGGAGGGAAACTCAGGATTTGAATGGGGTTGGCATTCCCAGCAGTGCGGAGGGAAACTCAGGGTTTGAATGGGGTTGGCATTCCCAGCAGTGCGGGGGTAAAAGAGGGAGAAATGCTGCCAAGGACAATTGAGAGGCCACCTTCCCAGAAGGATGGTTCCAGCTGTTGCATGTTGAATGAGGGGCAAAACCCTCCACAGGAAGGGCAGAACCCCAGGCATCAGAAGGGCACGGGAGAGGCAAGAGGGGCAGGAAGGCAACAGAGGCCAAACATTCAATGCAGGAACTATTGCTGAAGACGGAGCTGTCAAGGCCCAGTGATGGTGGGTATTATGACCCTTCAGGCAGTGGTCACATACATCTGTGCCCTCAATGCTGAATACCTCGCAGCTCTGGTCACAGTTATTGTGGCATTGAACTCCTTCACTTCTGGCTCCTCCCAATGATCAGGTGTGGACCTTAGAGACATGTCGCATGTGGCTGCTCACCAGGCCATCTCACAGGTCATGGATTCACTTTTTGCCAGAGCTGGACAGCGCATTCATTTAATAACAGGGAGGCCTTGCAGGGACACAGGGATTCCCCCAGGAGCAGGTATCACTGATTGTACCCATTGGCCATCAAGGTACCCAGTGACTGGTCAGGGAGATCCATACAGGAAGGGCTTCCACTCCCTCAATGGCTCGTCTGTGACCACAACAAAAACTTCCTCCATGTGTGCACTCACTTTCCTGGCAACTGCCAGGATACTTCATCCTCCAAAGTGTGTGTCCTAGAGGATAACGGATATTCCTCAAAGTGATGTTACTGAGCTCTCTGTGGGAGTCCCAGAAAGAGGCACAGTGGTTGGACAACCATTGAACAGGGCATCAGGCTTCTGAAGATGTGATTCCAGTGCCTGGGCCAGTTGGATGGTGACCTCCAATCCCCTCTTGCAAGTGTCTCTATCAGTGTCTCTGCTGCATTCTCCATAACATGGCTCTCCAGAGAGGTGTGGACCTTGAGGACAATGAGGCACTGGGATGACACAGCCCATCGAGGGAACAGCAGGCTGTGAGAGAGGAGGTGAAGGGAGGGGACACTGAACAAAGTGGAGTCCCTGCTGCATGATGAGGCGGCTTCCTCCTGCCACCCTCGGGGAAGAGGAGCTCGCCCCCCGCCCCCTCCCTCATGGCCTCCAGTTTGGCAGTGATAAAGTGAGGGGATTCCCTGCCCTGGGTGCCAAGCCTCGGGCTTCCCTGTGACATCTCACTTCCCTCTGGTGCTGTGGAAGGCTTTGGTACAAACTCCTGATCTCTCCCTCAGGACAACCAGCAGCCTCAGTGATCGCTGCCTAGTGAACAGGAAATCTGTCTCCATGACAAATAATCACGTCCCCATGTAAAAATCATAACTGTAATCACTTTCCCACCAATTGTGGGTTTCTGACCCAAAATAACCCCAGCTCCTGTTCCTTGCCTCCATTGTGAAAATTCAGTCTGTTTTAATGTGGTTCTCACTTCTCTGTTTAGCTTGAGTTTTAATGAACTGGGAGATTCAGGAGTGAAACTACTGTCTGCAGCCCTGAGGAATCCAGGCTGTAAAATACAGGAACTGAAGTAAGTACCAGACTGTGTGAGTTTGTGTTTATAATAACCGGATGTCTGACACTGTATATTATTATTAGTATCAGGAATTAGTTTATTAAAAGCTCTATGTACATTATTGTGAGTATCAGTAATAGGATTAATATTAATCAGTGGGGTGAAAATGGACATGGAAATGGCAAGGATGAAAAACAGGTAAAATCACGTTTTCTGGTGTCTATAGGAACACCTGATATTGAGGTCTATTGAAGTAGATCCATATCGCAGATGACCGATGCAGTGCTGACTATTCTGCAACTCCATCCATGTCCAATTTCACCCCTGCCTGTATTTTCTCCAGATTTCCACTGTTTTCCCTCCCTCCGATCTCCAGACTGTGTAACAATGCTCTCACAGATTTTGTGCTAAAGATCTTACCCCCGCTCTCAGTTCAAACCAGTCACTGACAAACCTGGACCTAAGTAATAATAAACTGAATGATTCTGGAGTGAAACTACTGTCTGCAGCTGTGAGCAATCTGGGTAGTAAAATACAGAAAGTATGCAAGAACATAAGAAATAGGAGTGGGTGTAGGTCATTTGGACCCACAAGCCTGCTCTGCTATTCAATAAGATCATGGCTGATCTGCTTGTGTTTCGAATTTCACATTCCTATCTGCTGCTGATAATCTTTGATTCCCTTGCCTAACAAGAATCTATCCAGCTCCGCTTTAAAAATATTCAATAACCCCGCCTCCACCACCTTCTGAGGCAGAGAGATCCACAGTCTCACAACTGTCTGAGAGAAAAAAAAAAATCTCATATCTGTCCTTAAAACAGTGACCCCGAGTTCTGGACTCACCCACAGGAGGAAACATCTTTTCCATGTCAAGACCATTTAGCACCTTATTTACTTAAATCAAATCACCCCTCACGCTTTTAAACTTCAGTGGAAACAAGCACAGTCTGTCCAACGTTTCCTAATAAGACAACCCACTCATTCCAGGTATCAATCTGAGAAACCTCCTATGAACTGCCTCCAACGCATTTACATCCTTCTGCAAATAAGGAGACCAAAACTACACATTATTCATGGTACGGTCTTACCAATGCACCGTGTAACTGAAGCATAACATCCTTACCTCTCTGTTCAATTCCTCTTTAATAAAGGTCAGCATTCCATTAGCCTCCTGAATTACTTGCTGTACCTGCATATTAACTTTTTATGACTCATGTACTAGAACACCTAGATCCACCTGCACCTCAGAATTCTGCAGTCGTTCCCTATTTAAATAATACTCTACTTTTTTATTATTCCTGCCAATGTGAACAACTTCACAGTTTCCCACGTTATAATCCGTTTGCCAAATCTTTGCTCACTCAACTTATCTCTATCCATCTGCAACCTCCTTCTATCCTCTTCAGAACATACTTTCCAACCAATTCTTTGTGTCATCTGAAAATTTAGCAACCGTGCCATCGCTCCCTTCATGTAAATCATTGATGTAAATTGTAAAAGGTTGTAACCCCAGCACAGATCCCTGTGAGACTCCACTCGACACATCCTGCTTTTCAGAAAAAAGACCATTTATACATACTCTGCTTTCTGTCAGCCAACCAATCTCCTATCCATGCTAATATGTTACCCCCTAACCACGAGTATGTATTGTCCACAGTAACCTTTGGCATGGCACCTTATCAAACACCTTCTGGAAATTCAAGTACAGTATGTCTACAAGCTCCCTTTATCCACAGTGCATATTACTCCTTCAAATAATTCCCAATAAACTGGTTAAATATGGGCAGAATTTTCGAGTCAGTGAGCGTGGGTGGGGCCTGCTCGCTGATGCATAAAATGACACACGGTGACATCGGACGATGGAGTCTCCCCTTGTCCAGTCCCTTCCCACCTACACCCGTGATTCCTCTTACACCTTATGTCACATCAACAATTTCCAGTTCCCTGGCCCCAACCGCTTCCTCTTCACCATGGACATCCAATCCCTCTACATCTCCATCCCCCACCAGGATGGTCTGAGGGCCCTTAGCATCTTCCTCGAACAGAGGCCCGAACAATCCCCATCCACCACTACTCTCCTCCGTCTGGCTGAACTTGTTCTCACACTGAACAATTTCTCCTTCAACTCCTCTCACTTCCTCCAAATAAAAGGTGTGGCTATGGGTACCCGCATGGGCCCCAGCTATGCCTGTCTCTTTATGGGGTATGTGGAACATTCCTTGTTCCAGTCCTACTCCAGCCCCCTTCCACAACTCTTTCTCTGGTACATTGATGATTACTTCGGTGCTGCTTCATGCTCTCGTCGGGACATGGAAAAATGTATTAATTTTGCTTCCAATCTCCATCCCTCCATCATTTTCACATGGTCCATCTCTGACACTTCCCTTCCCTTCCTTGACCTCTCTGTATCAATCTCTGTTGATAGACTGTCCACCAATATCCATTACAAGCCTATCGACTCCCACAGCTACCTCGACTACAGCTCCTCACACACCGCTTCCAGTAAGGATTCCATCCCTTTCTCTCAGTTCCTTCGCCTCCGTTGCATCTGTTCTGATGATGCTACCTTCAAAAACAGTTCCTCTGACATGTCCTCCTTCTTCCTTAACTGAGGTTTTCCACCCATGATGGTTGACAGGACCCTCAAACGTGTCCGGCCCATCTCCCGCGCATCTGCCCTCACGCCTTCTCCTCCCTCCCAGAAACATGATAGGGACCCCTTGTCCTCACTTATCACCCCACCAGCCTTCGCATTCAAAGGATCATCCTCCACCATTTCCGCCAACTCCAGCATGATGCCACCACCAAACACATCTTCCCTTCACCCCTTCTGGTGGCATTCCGTAGGGATCATTCCCTCCGGGACACCCTGGTCCACTCCTCCACCATCCCCTACTCCTCCACCCCCACCTATGGCACCTCCCCATGCCCATGCAAAAGATGCAACACCTGCCCCTTCACTTCCTCTCTCCTCACCGTCCAAGGGCCCAAACACTCCTTTCAAGTGAAGCAGCATTTCATTTGCATTTCCCCCAAACTAGTCTACTGTATTTGTTGCTCCCCATGCGGTCTCCTCTACATTGAGAGACCAAACGTAAACTGGGTGACCGTTTTGCAGAACACCTGCGGTCTGTCCGCAAGCATGACCCAGACCTCCCTGTCGCTTGCCATTTCAACACTCCACCCTGCTCTCATGCCCACATGTCTGTCCTTGGCTTGCTGCATTGTTCCAGTAAAGCCCAATGCAAACTGGAGGAACAGCACCTCATCTTCCGACTAGGCACTTTACAGCCTTCCGGACTGAATATTGAATTCAACAACTTTAGGTCGTGAGCTCCCTCCTCCATCCCCACCCCCTTTCCGTATCTTCCCCCTTCCTTTTGTTTTTTTCCAATAATTGATATAGATTTTTCTTTACCCTCCTAGTTCCACTATTTTTTCAATCTTTTATGCGCCCCCAACCCCCACTAGGGCTGTACCTTGAGTGACCTACCATCCATTCTTAATTAGCACATTCGTTTAGATAATACCACAAACCTCAACACCTATATGTTCTTTGTCTGTGACATATTTTGATGATCTGCTCCTATCACTGCTTGCTTGTCCCTACAACCACAGACCCCCTCCACTTCTCTCCCCCCCTACCCAAACCCCCCCCACCCCCCACCACCTTAAACCAACTTATATTTCACCCCTCTCCTCGGATTCACCCAGTTGTGTTGAAGGGTCATGAGGACTCGAAACGTCAACTCTTTTCTTCTCCGCCGAGGCTGCCAGACCTGCTGAGTTTTTCCAGGTAATTCTGTATTTAAACTGAGACATGAAGCTGTCCTGAATGTTTCCCTTGTCGGGTGCACGATCGGGGAGCCTGGGAGCGGGTGTGAAATGCGCTTCTGCCCGATCAGCCCCGCGACCATGATCTTACGCTGCTTGGCCAATGGAGAGGCAGCCAGTGTGAAGCGGAGCCGGGGAAAGGCTCAGCACTGCCGCTGGGGGAGGGAAGAGGGCGGCACCGACCTCACTGTAAGTGCTGGTGAGCGCTTCCAGTCAGCTCCCTGAAGGCAGACAGATGCCTCCGAGAGCTGCAGACCTCCAAATAATAAAACAAAGCACAAAAGGTGCTGCCAAACTGTCCCTGCAGCACAATCAAGCTCCTGAAAGCAGCTCTCACACAAAACACACACAGCCAGGTATTTATTTTTATTATAAATCCTAACGGAGATTCCATCCCTCCCTTGGATGAGGTTTCATCAAGAATGTAAAGGTTTCCTGGCCGATTGGCTGCTCCCCCAACGTCAGGTTGGATGGGCCACGAAAACCCGCTGACAACTGGGACGTGAATGGGTTTAATTTCCCGCCTCATTGTCCGCGGGAACTCTTCAACGTCTGCGCGTGTCCTCTAAGCCAATTATCACACGAGTGCGCGATGACGTCAGGACGCTTGTCTGACATCATCTCGCAGGATTCCCTGCCTGCTTGGGTCAGACACGCGCGCGACCCCAGCGGGACTCTGGGCTCTGTTTGTCCCGTCACAGATACTGTCTCCCAGGCTGACTATTTACAGAATATTCCTTTATATTTCACACCCACAGCATCAATTATAGATTGCTGTTATGTTTTGTAGTTGTGTTTCTGGAATGTTTCACACTGTATATTATTATTTTAATCAGTTACATTCTTTGTAAAGAAACTGGAAATTTATTCTGATTCCTGTTATTTTTTCTGTCTCGAACCCTCCCCTCACCCCCCAGTCTAGGGTATAACACTCTGACAGATTCTTGTGCTGAAGATCTTGCCTCTGTGTTTAATCACTCACTGACAGATCTGAACCTGGATGGTAACAAACTGGGAGATTCAGGAGTGAAACGACTGTCTGTAGCTCTGAGGAAACCGGACTGTAAAATACAGTAGATAGTGTGAGATTTTGCTCAGAATAACTTAATATTTAACAACATATTTTTGACACTGTTACTAGTATTAAAAAACATTCTCCATTATTATTAGTGTTAGCTATGAATAAAAAGAAACATTTAATTTAATTCTTGTTATTTTTCTCTCTGACCCCTAGGCTATGGGATTCCAGCCCCAAAGAACTTTCTGTCTAGGGTGTAGGGGAATATTGTGAGGTCTCCCCTCCTCCTCAGAGTTGGGTGGCTGTCCCCGGTCATCGTGGCCATTGATTTGGGAAAAAGAGAAAAGTGTTTAGATGTCAGAAGCAAGGAAAAGGTGTGGGTTTGCTCTGTTAATAACTGATGACATGAGTACAGTAGTCAGAGATGACCTTAGTTCACAAGAACAGGATGTAGAATTAGTTTGAGTAGAAATAAGAATTAGGAATGGTAAAATGTCACCCGTCTGAGGCCCGTCCACCCCAGCGTCAATCGCTGAGAGGTCTCGGCTGGTGGGAAGCGCAGCCGAAACATTTTACTCTCACCCATTGCTTAAAAACCCACTGGCGGGTGGGCTTAAAATTCAAACTGTTATCTCGAATTCTTTCTTCACATATAGTGTCTGACTTGCTGAGTATTTCCAGCATTTTCTAATTATATTTCAGATTTTCATCATCAATCGTATTGTCCCTCTATATAATGGTGTGTCTCACACTGTACATTACTATTGTCATTAATAGTGTTCCCTTGGACACCAGAGATTTACCCTGATTCCTGTTGGTTTTCTCTCCCTTATCTTCAGTCTGACGAATAACAATCTCACAGATTCTTGTGCCAAGGATCTTTCCTCTGTGATCAGTACAAACCAGTCACTGACAGATCTGGACCTGGGTGGTAATCGACTAGGAGACGCAGGAGTGAAACTACTGTCCGTGGCTCTGAGAAACTTGGGCTGTAAAATACAGAGACTGAGGTAAGTACCAAACTGTGAGAGATTCTGTTGATAATAACTGAATGTTTAACAATACATTTTCAGCAGTGTTATTAGAAAAATAAATAAACACTGTTCATTATTATTAATGTCAGTGATAATGTTATTAATGAAAATGAAACTGCATTTCCTCTGCCTCTTGTTATGTCTCTCTCTCTAACCCCCAGTCTATGGGATGTCAGTCCAACAGAATTTTGTGCCGAGGGTGTGAGGGAATAATGTGACGGTGCACCCGGAGGTCCTCTCCTCCTCCTCAGAGGTGGACGGCTGTCCCCCAATCACAGCCCTTGATTTGTGAGAGGGAGGAGTGTGATTATAGGGCAATGCACATTCCAAAATTTCCTTCTGACTACTCCTTGTGACTAGGGACTGATACATGATCACTATGTTTTGTGGACTCCATAGGCTCTCCTATGTCCATCTGTTAGACTATTCACTCTCTCAGCTCCACAACCATCTCACTGTCAGTGATTGCCCGCCCTGCTTCCAGTCTCCCAGCTCCAGCATTTCATCTTCCATTGGGTTAAGGATGACAAGATCTGGATGTAGCCACCCATCTTGGATCATTCCCCGACATTGTGTGCTTTCTTCTACAAGCACGTAACTGTCCATTGTTACTGACCCATCAAAGACATACACGAGCCTACGCTGGTGACAGCCTGACTGTCCATCATGGAGACACAGGGATGCTTCCTGCTTGTACCCACTGAGTCACAGCAGCACAGGAGTCAACTCTGACTGACCGGGGCTCTCCACAGAGAGGCTGACATGCTTCTGACAGCCAATGCTGCTGCCTGGGCATTGCCAGGGGCTGGGTGGGCAAGACCTTTTGACCAAGTTCACTTTTATCCTGAGTCACATACAAGGCTGTAAGGCTAACACTGTGCACTGACCTCACAGCCATTATCTTTCTCCCCACCACAAACTCCATTCCTTTACCATCCTCCCCCCATGTCCACACACGAGTGACACGGGTTTAAGGTGTGGACTCCCGTGATTTGTTTTGTACCCTCACCAGTTTTGTCACGTTAATCATCGGTGCGCTTCCATTTTGCAACCCCCCCACCCCCTCCCCCCCAATTTACTGTCACTTAAAGCCAGTGCAGACGCTGCTTTTCTCAGTTCTAATGTAAACCCATCAAACTGAAACATGAACCTGTCCTGAATGTTTCCCTTGTCGGGTGCACGATCGGGGAGCCTGGGAGCGGATGTGAAATGCGCTTCTGCCCGATCAGCCCCGCGACCATGATCTTACGCTGCTTGGCCAATGGAGAGGCAGCCAGTGTGAAGCGGAGCCGGGGAAAGGCTCAGCACTGCCGCTGGGGGAGGGAAGAGGGCGGCACCGACCTCACTGTAAGTGCTGGTGAGCGCTTCCAGTCAGCTCCCTGAAGGCAGACAGATGCCTCCGAGAGCTGCAGACCTCCAAATAATAAAACAAAGCACAAAAGGTGCTGCCAAACTGTCCCTGCAGCACAATCAAGCTCCTGAAAGCAGCTCTCACACAAAACACACACAGCCAGATATTTATTTTTATTATAAATCCTAACGGAGATTCCATCCCTCCCTTGGATGAGGTTTCATCAAGAATGTAAAGGTTTCCTGGCCGATTGGCTGCTCCCCCAACGTCAGGTTGGATGGGCCACGAAAACCCGCTGACAATTGGGACGTGAATGGGTTTAATTTCCCGCCTCATTGTCCGCGGGAACTCTTCAACGTCTGCGCGTGTCCTCTAAGCCAATTATCACACGAGTGCGCGATGACGTCAGGACGCTGGTCTGACATCATCTCGCAGGATTCCCCGCCTGCTTGGGTCAGGCACGCGCGCGCCCCCAGCGGGACTCTGGGCTCTGTTTGTCCCGTCACAGATACTGTCTCCCAGGCTGACTATTTACAGAATATTCCTTTATATTTCACACCCACAGCATCAATTATAGATTGCTTTTATGTTTTGTAGTTGTGTTTCTGGAATGTTTCACACTGTATATTATTATTTTAATTAGTTACGTTCTTTGTAAAGAAACTGGAAATTTATTCTGATTCCTGTTATTTTTTCCCTCTCGAACCCTCCCCCCACCCCCCAGTCTAGGGGATAACACTCTGACAGATTCCTGTGCTGAAGATCTTGCCTCTGTGTTTAATCACTCACTGACAGATCTGAACCTGTCTGGGAACAATCTGAGAGATTCAGGAGTGAAACGATTGTCTATAGCTCTGAGGAGACCGGACTGTAAAATACAGTAGATAGTGTGAGATTTTGCTCAGAATAACTTAATATTTAACAACATATTTTTGACACTGTTACTAGTATTAAAAAACATTCTCCATTATTATTAGTGTTAGCTATGAATAAAAAGAAACATTTAATTTAATTCTTGTTATTTTTCTCTCTGACCCCTAGGCTATGGGATTCCAGCCCCAAAGAACTTTCTGTCTAGGGTGTAGGGGAATATTGTGAGGTCTCCCCTCCTCCTCAGAGTTGGGTGGCTGTCCCCGGTCATCGTGGCCATTGATTTGGGAAAAAGAGAAAAGTGTTTAGATGTCAGAAGCAAGGAAAAGGTGGTGGGGTTGCTCTGTTAATACCTGATGACATGAGTACAGTAGTCAGAGATTACCTTAGTTCAGAAGATCAAGATGTAGAATTAGTTTGAGTAGAAATAAGAATTAGGAACGGTAAAATGTCACCCGTCTGAGGCCCCTTCCACCCCAGCGTCAATCGCTGAGAGGTCTCGGCTGGTGGGAAGCACAGCCGAAAAATTTTACTCTCACCCATTGCTTAAAAACCCACTGGCGGGTGAGCTTAAAATTCAAACTGTTATCTCGAATTCTTTCTTCACATATAGTGTCTGACTTGCTGAGTATTTCCAGCATTTTCTATTTATATTTCAGATTTTCATCATCAATAGTATTGTCCCTCTATATAATGGAGTGTCTCACACTGTATATTACTATTGTCATTAATAGTGTTCCCTTGGACACCGGAGATTTACCATGATTCCTGTTGGTTTTCTCTTCCTTATCTCCAGTCTGACGAATAACAATCTCACAGATTCTTGTGCCAAGGATCTTTCCTCTGTGATCAGTACAAACCAGTCACTGACAGATCTGGACCTGGGTGGTAATCGACTAGGAGACGCAGGAGTGAAACTACTGTCCGTGGCTCTGAGAAACTTGGGCTGTAAAATACAGAGACTGAGGTAAGTACCAAACTGTGAGAGATTCTGTTGATAATAACTGAATGTTTAACAATACATTTTCAGCAGTGTTATTAGAAAAATAAATAAACACTGTTCATTATTATTAATGTCAGTGATAATGTTATTAATGAAAATGAAACTGCATTTCCTCTGCCTCTTGTTATGTCTCTCTCTCTAACCCCCAGTCTATGGGATGTCAGTCCAACAGAATTTTGTGCCGAGGGTGTGAGGGAATAATGTGACGGTGCACCCGGAGGTCCTCTCCTCCTCCTCAGAGGTGGACGGCTGTCCCCCAATCACAGCCCTTGATTTGTGAGAGGGAGGAGTGTGATTATAGGGCAATGCACATTCCAAAATTTCCTTCTGACTACTCCTTGTGACTAGGGACTGATACATGATCACTATGTTTTGTGGACTCCATAGGCTCTCCTATGTCCATCTGTTAGACTATTCACTCTCTCAGCTCCACAACCATCTCACTGTCAGTGATTGCCCGCCCTGCTTCCAGTCTCCCAGCTCCAGCATTTCATCTTCCATTGGGTTAAGGATGACAAGATCTGGATGTAGCCACCCATCTTGGATCATTCCCCGACATTGTGTGCTTTCTTCTACAAGCACGTAACTGTCCATTGTTACTGACCCATCAAAGACATACACGAGCCTACGCTGGTGACAGCCTGATTGTCCATCATGGAGACACAGGGATGCTTCCTGCTTACATCCACTGAGTCACAGCAGCACAGGAGTCAACTCTGACTGACCGGGGCTCTCCACAGAGAGGCTGACATGCTTCTGACAGCCAATGCTGCTGGCTGGGCATTGCCAGGGGCTGGGTGGGCAAGACCTTTTGACCAAGTTCACTTTTATCCTGAGTCACAGACAAGGCTGTGAGGCTAACACTGTGCACTGACCTCACAGCCATTATCTTTCTCCCCACCACAAACTCCATTCCTTTACCATCCTCCCCCCATGTCCACACACGAGTGACACGGGTTTAAGGTGTGGACTCTCGTGATTTGTTTTGTACCCTCACCAGTTTTGTCACGTTAATCATCGGTGCGCTTCCATTTTGCAATCTCCCCACCCCCTCCCCCCAATTTACTGTCACTTAAAACCAGTGCAGACGCTGCTTTTCCCAGTTCTAATGTAAACCCATCAAACTGAGACATGAAGCTGTCCTGAATGTTTCCCTTGTCGGGTGCACGATCGGGGAGCCTGGGAGCGGGTGTGAAATGCGCTTCTGCCCGATCAGCCCCGCGACCATGATCTTACGCTGCTTGGCCAATGGAGAGGCAGCCAGTGTGAAGCGGAGCCGGGGAAAGGCTCAGCACTGCCGCTGGGGGAGGGAAGAGGGCGGCACCGACCTCACTGTAAGTGCTGGTGAGCGCTTCCAGTCAGCTCCCTGAAGGCAGACAGATGCCTCCGAGAGCTGCAGACCTCCAAATAATAAAACAAAGCACAAAAGGTGCTGCCAAACTGTCCCTGCAGCACAATCAAGCTCCTGAAAGCAGCTCTCACACAAAACACTCACAGCCAGATATTTATTTTTATTATAAATCCTAACGGAGATTCCGTCCCTCCCTTGGATGAGGTTTCATCAAGAATGTAAAGGTTTCCTGGCCGATTGGCTGCTCCCCCAACGTCAGGTTGGATGGGCCACGAAAACCCGCTGACAATTGGGACGTGAATGGGTTTAATTTCCCGCCTCATTGTCCGCGGGAACTCTTCAACGTCTGCGCGTGTCCTCTAAGCCAATTATCACACGAGTGCGCGATGACGTCAGGACGCTGGTCTGACATCATCATCGCGGGATTCCCCGCCTGCTTGGGTTAGGCACGCGCGCGCCCCCCAGCGGGACTCTGGGCTCTGTTTGTCCCGTCACAGATACTGTCTCCCAGGCTGACTATTTACAGAATATTCCTTTATATTTCACACCCACAGCATCAATTATAGATTGCTGTTATGTTTTGTAGTTGTGTTTCTGGAATGTTTCACACTGTATATTATTTTAATCAGTTACGTTCTTTGTAAAGAAACTGGAAATTTATTCTGATTCCTGTTATTTTTTCTGTCTCGAACCCTCCCCTCACCCCCCAGTCTAGGGTATAACACTCTGACAGATTCTTGTGCTGAAGATCTTGCCTCTGTGTTTAATCGCTCACTGACAGATCTGAACCTGTCTGGTAACGAACTGGGAGATTCAGGAGTGAAACGACTGTCTGTAGCTCTGAGGAGACCGCACTGTAAATTATAGGAACTCGTCCTAGAGAGTGTGAGATTTTACTCAGATTAACTTAATATTTAACAACATATTTTGAACACTGTTTCTAGTATTAATAAACACTGTCCATTATTATTAGTGTTAGCTATGAATAAAAGGAAACATCTAATTTAATTCCTGTTATTTTTCTCTCTGACCCCTAGGCTATGGGATGCCAGCCCCAAATATCTTTATGTCAAGGGTTGAGAGGAATAATGCGAGGTTCCACCCGTGCCCCCAACACCCAGCACCCTCCTCAGAGTTGGGTGGCTGTCCTCGGACACCGTCGCCATTGATTTGGGAAAAAGAGAAAAGTGTTTAGATGGCAGAAGCTAGGAAAAGGTGGTGGGGTCGCTCTGTTAATAACTGATGACATGAGTACAGTAGTCAGAGATGACCTTAGTTCACAAGAACAGGATGTAGAATTAGTTTGAGTAGAAATAAGAATTAGGAATGGTAAAATGTCACCCGTCTGAGGCCCGTCCACCCCAGCGTCAATCGCTGAGAGGTCTCGGCTGGTGGGAAGCGCAGCCGAAACATTTTACTCTCACCCATTGCTTAAAAACCCACTGGCGGTGGGCTTAAAATTCAAACTGTTATCTCGAATTCTTTCTTCACATCTAGTGTCTGACTTGCTGAGTATTTCCAGCATTTTCTATTTATATTTCAGATTTTCATCATCAATAGTATTTTCCCTCTATATAATGGAGTGTCTCACACTGTACATTAATATTGTCATTAATAGTGTTCCCTTGGACACCGGAGATTTATCTTGATTCCTGTTGGTTTTCTCTCTCTTATCTCCAGTCTGACGAATAACAATCTCACAGATTCTTGTGCCAAGGATCTTTCCTCTGTGATCAGTACAAACCAGTCACTGACAGATCTGGACCTGGGTGAAAATCAACTGGGAGACGCAGGCGTGAAACTACTGTCCGTGGCTCTGAGGAACTTGGGCTGTACAATACAGAGACTGAGGTAAGTACCAAACTGTCTGAGATTATGTTGATAATAACTGAATGTCTAACAGTACATTTTCAGCAGTGTTATTAGAAAAATAAATAAACACTGTCCATTATTATTAATGTCAGTGATAATGTTATTAATGAAAATGAAACTGCATTTCCTCTGCCTCCTATTATTTCTGTCTAACCCCCAGTCTGGTTGTCAGTCCAACAGATTGTTGAGGTGAGCATGTGGGGGAATAATGTGATGATGCAACCACAGGTCCCCTCCTCCTCCTCAGAGGTAGACGGCTGTCCCCCAATCACAGCCCTTGATTTGTGAGAGGAAGAAGAGTGATTATAGGGCAATGCACATTCCAACATTTGCTTCATACTACTCCCTGTGACCACGGACTGATACATGATCACTATGTTTTGTGGTCTCCTTAGGCTCTCCTGTGTCCATCCATTAGACCGTTCACTCTCTCAGCTCCACAACCATCTCACCGTCAGTGATTGCCCACCCTGCTTCCAATCTCCCAGCTCCAGCATTTCATCTTCCATTGGTTTAAGGATGACAAGATCTGGATGTAGCCACCCATCTTGGATCATTCCCTGACATTGTGTGCTTTCTTCTACAAGCACGTAACTGTCCATTGTTACTGACCCATCAAAGACATACACGAGCCTACGCTGGTGACAGCCTGGCTGTCCATCATGGAGACACAGGGATGCTTCCTGCTTACACCCACTGAGTTACAGCAGCACAGGAGTCAACTCTGACTGACCGGGGCTCTCCACAGAGAGGCTGACATGCTTCTGACAGCCAATGCTGCTGGCTGGGCATTGCCAGGGGCTGGGTGGGCAAGACCTTTTGACCAAGTTCACTTTTATCCTGAGTCACATACAAGTCTGTGAGGCTAACACTGTGCACTGACCTCACAGCCATTATCTTTCTCCCCACCACAAACTCCATTCCTTTACCATCCTCCCCCCATGTCCACACACGAGTGACATGGGTTTAAGGTGTGGACTCTCGTGGTTTGTTTTGTACCCTCACCAGTTTTGTCACGTTAATAATCGGTGCATTTCCATGTTGCAATCCCCCAATTTACTGTCACTTAAAACCAGTGCAGACGCTGCTTTTCCCAGTTCTAATGTAAACCCATCAAACTGAGACATGAAGCTGTCGTGAGTGTTTCCCTTGTCGGGTGTACGATCGGGGAGCCTGGGAGCGGGTGTGAAATGCGCTTCTGCCCGATCAGCCCCGCGACCATGATCTTACGCTGCTTGGCCAATGGAGAGGCAGCCAGTGTGAAGCGGAGCCGGGGAAAGGCTCAGCACTGCCGCTGGGGGAGGGAAGAGGGCGGCACCGACCTCACTGTAAGTGCTGGTGAGCGCTTCCAGTCAGCTCCCTGAAGGCAGACAGATGCCTCCGAGAGCTGCAGACCTCCAATTAACAAAACAAAGCACAAAAGGTGCTGCCAAACTGTCCCTGCAGCACAATCAAGCTCCTGAAAGCAGCTCTCACACAAAACACACACAGCCAGGTATTTATTTTTATTATAAATCCTAACGGAGATTCCGTCCCTCCCTTGGATGAGGTTTCATCAAGAATGTAAAGGTTTCCTGGCCGATTGGCTGCTCCCCCAACGTCAGGTTGGATGGGCCACGAAAACCCGCTGACAATTGGGACGTGAATGGGTTTAATTTCCCGCCTCATTTTCCGCGGGAACTCTTCAACGTCTGCGCGTGTCCTCTAAGCCAATTATCACACGAGTGCGCGATGACATCAGGACGCTTGTCTGACATCATCTTGCAGGATTCCCCGCCTGCTTGGGTCAGACACGCGCGCACCCCCCAGCGGGACTCTGGGCTCTGTTTGTCCCGTCACAGATACTGTCTCCCAGGCTGACTATTTACAGAATATTCCTTTATATTTCACACCCACAGCATCAATTATAGATTGCTGTTATGTTTTGTAGTTGTGTTTCTGGAATGTTTCACACTGTATATTATTATTTTAATCAGTTACATTCTTTGTAAAGAAACTGGAAATTTATTCTGATTCCTGTTATTTTTTCTGTCTCGAACCCTCCCCTCACCCCCCAGTCTAGGGTATAACACTCTGACAGATTCTTGTGCTGAAGATCTTGCCTCTGTGTTTAATCACTCACTGACAGATCTGAACCTGGATGGTAACAAACTGGGAGATTCAGGAGTGAAACGACTGTCTGTAGCTCTGAGGAAACCGGACTGTAAAATACAGTAGATAGTGTGAGATTTTGCTCAGAATAACTTAATATTTAACAACATATTTTTGACACTGTTACTAGTATTAAAAAACATTCTCCATTATTATTAGTGTTAGCTATGAATAAAAAGAAACATTTAATTTAATTCTTGTTATTTTTCTCTCTGACCCCTAGGCTATGGGATTCCAGCCCCAAAGAACTTTCTGTCTAGGGTGTAGGGGAATATTGTGAGGTCTCCCCTCCTCCTCAGAGTTGGGTGGCTGTCCCCGGTCATCGTGGCCATTGATTTGGGAAAAAGAGAAAAGTGTTTAGATGTCAGAAGCTAGGAAAAGGTGGTGGGGTCGCTCTGTTAATAACTGATGACATGAGTACAGTAGTCAGAGATGACCTTAGTTCACAAGAACAGGATGTAGAATTAGTTTGAGTAGAAATAAGAATTAGGAATGGTAAAATGTCACCCGTCTGAGGCCCGTCCACCCCAGCGTCAATCGCTGAGAGGTCTCGGCTGGTGGGAAGGCCAGCCGAAACATTTTACTCTCACCCATTGCTTAAAAACCCACTGGCGGGTGGGCTTAAAATTCAAACTGTTATCTCGAATTCTTTCTTCACATATAGTGTCTGACTTGCTGAGTATTTCCAGCATTTTCTAATTATATTTCAGATTTTCATCATCAATCGTATTGTCCCTCTATATAATGGTGTGTCTCACACTGTACATTACTATTGTCATTAATAGTGTTCCCTTGGACACCAGAGATTTACCCTGATTCCTGTTGGTTTTCTCTCCCTTATCTTCAGTCTGACGAATAACAATCTCACAGATTCTTGTGCCAAGGATCTTTCCTCTGTGATCAGTACAAACCAGTCACTGACAGATCTGGACCTGGGTGGTAATCGACTAGGAGACGCAGGAGTGAAACTACTGTCCGTGGCTCTGAGAAACTTGGGCTGTAAAATACAGAGACTGAGGTAAGTACCAAACTGTGAGAGATTCTGTTGATAATATCTGAATGTTTAACAATACATTTTCAGCAGTGTTATTAGAAAAATAAATAAACACTGTTCATTATTATTAATGTCAGTGATAATGTTATTAATGAAAATGAAACTGCATTTCCTCTGCCTCTTGTTATGTCTCTCTCTCTAACCCCCAGTCTATGGGATGTCAGTCCAACAGAATTTTGTGCCGAGGGTGTGAGGAATAATGTGACGGTGCACCCGGAGGTCCTCTCCTCCTCCTCAGAGGTGGACGGCTGTCCCCCAATCACAGCCCTTGATTTGTGAGAGGGAGGAGTGTGATTATAGGGCAATGCACATTCCAAAATTTCCTTCTGACTACTCCTTGTGACTAGGGACTGATACATGATCACTATGTTTTGTGGACTCCATAGGCTCTCCTATGTCCATCTGTTAGACTATTCACTCTCTCAGCTCCACAACCATCTCACTGTCAGTGATTGCCCGCCCTGCTTCCAGTCTCCCAGCTCCAGCATTTCATCTTCCATTGGGTTAAGGATGACAAGATCTGGATGTAGCCACCCATCTTGGATCATTCCCCGACATTGTGTGCTTTCTTCTACAAGCACGTAACTGTCCATTGTTACTGACCCATCAAAGACATACACGAGCCTACGCTGGTGACAGCCTGATTGTCCATCATGGAGACACAGGGATGCTTCCTGCTTACACCCACTGAGTCACAGCAGCACAGGAGTCAACTCTGACTGACCGGGGCTCTCCACAGAGAGGCTGACATGCTTCTGACAGCCAATGCTGCTGGCTGGGCATTGCCAGGGGCTGGGTGGGCAAGACCTTTTGACCAAGTTCACTTTTATCCTGAGTCACAGACAAGTCTGTGAGGCTAACACTGTGCACTGACCTCACAGCCATTATCTTTCTCCCCACCACAAACTCCATTCCTTTACCATCCTCCCCCCATGTCCACACACGAGTGACACAGGTTTAAGGTGTGGACTCTCGTGATTTGTTTTGTACCCTCACCAGTTTTGTCACGTTAATCATCGGTGCGCTTCCATTTTGCAATCTCCCCACCCCCTCCCCCCAATTTACTGTCACTTAAAACCAGTGCAGACGCTGCTTTTCCCAGTTCTAATGTAAACCCATCAAACTGAGACATGAAGCTGTCCTGAATGTTTCCCTTGTCGGGTGCACGATCGGGGAGCCTGGGAGCGGGTGTGAAATGCGCTTCTGCCCGATCAGCCCCGCGACCATGATCTTACGCTGCTTGGCCAATGGAGAGGCAGCCAGTGTGAAGCGGAGCCGGGGAAAGGCTCAGCACTGCCGCTGGGGGAGGGAAGAGGGCGGCACCGACCTCACTGTAAGTGCTGGTGAGCGCTTCCAGTCAGCTCCCTGAAGGCAGACAGATGCCTCCGAGAGCTGCAGACCTCCAAATAATAAAACAAAGCACAAAAGGTGCTGCCAAACTGTCCCTGCAGCACAATCAAGCTCCTGAAAGCAGCTCTCACACAAAACACACACAGCCAGGTATTTATTTTTATTATAAATCCTAACGGAGATTCCATCCCTCCCTTGGATGAGGTTTCATCAAGAATGTAAAGGTTTCCTGGCCGATTGGCTGCTCCCCCAACGTCAGGTTGGATGGGCCACTAAAACCCGCTGACAATTGGGACGTGAATGGGTTTAATTTCCCGCCTCATTGTCCGCGGGAACTCTTCAACGTCTGCGCGTGCGTGCCCAGCCCAATATCGCCCGGGTGCGCGATGACGTCAGGACGCTGGTCTGACATCATCATCGCGGGATTCCCCGCCTGCTTGGGTCAGGCACGCGCGCGCCCCCCAGCGGGACTCTGGGCTCTGTTTGTCCCGTCACAGATACTGTCTCCCAGGCTGACTATTTACAGAATATTCCTTTATATTTCACACCCACAGCATCAATTATAGATTGCTGTTATGTTTTGTAGTTGTGTTTCTGGAATGTTTCACACTGTATATTATTATTTTAATCAGTTACGTTCTTTGTAAAGAAACTGGAAATTTATTCTGATTCCTGTTATTTTTTCTGTCTCGAACCCTCCCCCCACCCCCCAGTCTAGGGGATAACACTCTGACAGATTCTTGTGCTGAAGATCTTGCCTCTGTGTTTAATCACTCACTGACAGATCTGAACCTGTATGGTAACAAACTGGGAGATTCAGGAGTGAAACGACTGTCTGTAGCTCTGAGGGGATCAGACTGTAAAATACAGAAACTGCAGTAAGTACCAGACAGTGTGAGATTGTGTTTGGAATAACTTCATATTTAACAATATATAGGGACGCGGGAATAAGGGAAGTAAACACGTGGCTAAAGGAGTGGTGCCGGATAGAAGGGTTCCATTTCGTGGGGCACTGGCATCAGTATTGGAAGAGGCGGGATCTGTACCGTTGGGATGGTCTCTACCTGAACCAATCTGGGACCAATGTTCTAGGGAAGAGGGTAAATAGGGTGGTCAACAGGACTGTAAACCAAAAAAGTGGGTGGGAGGGCAGGGAAAAATACCAAGAAGTATGAGTAATGGGAAACAAAGCAGCAGGTTAGCGTGTGCGTGTGTTTTCTTTTTTTGGGTGGGGGGGTGCTGGGTGTGGATTCAACTTCATGCAAAATTATGAAAAAAACAACAGAAAGGAGAGCCCAGGAGAGGCTATTAAAGTTTCCAGAACACATAATAGGACAGAGTGTTTGGAAAGGGCTAGGAATCTAACTTCAAGCACATCAGATAAAGGGACAACAATGAGAAAGGGGATGGGAAATACAGGACTGAAGGTGTTGTATCTGAATGCACACAGTTTACGAAATAAGGTAAATGAGCTTGTGGCGCAGATTAAAATGGCAAGTATGATGTGGTGGGCATCACGGAGACATGGCTGCAAGGGATCAGGACTGGGAGCTAAATATCCAAGGATATACATGCTATTGAAAAGATAGGCCATTTAGCAGAGGGTGCGGCGTTGCTTTGTTAGTAAGGAATGAAATTAAATCGATAGCAAGAAATGACGTAGTGTCAGATGATGTAGAATCTGTGTGGGTAGAGTTGAGGAACCGCAAATGTGAAAAAACCATAATGGGCGTTATGTACAGGCCTCCGAACAGTAGTCAGGATGTGGGGCACAAGATACACCAGGAGATAGAAAAGGTGTGTAAGAAAGGCAAGGTTACGGTGATCATGGGGGATTTCAACATGCATGTAGACTGGGAAAATCAGGTTGGTAGTGGATCCCAAGGAAAGGAATTTGTGGAATGTCTACGAGACGGCTTTTTGGAGCAGCTTGTGGTGGAGCCACTAGGGAACAGGCAATTCTAGATTTAGTGATGTGTAATGAGGCAGATTTGATAAGGGAGCTTAAGGTGAAGGAACTCTTAGGAGGAAGTGACCATAATATGATAGAATTTACCCTGCAATTTGAGAGGAAACAGATGGAATCAGATGTAACGATAATACAGTTAAATAAAGGCAACTATAGAGGCATGAAGGAGGAGCTGGTCACAATTGACTGGGAGATGAGCCTAGCAGGAAAGACAGTGGAACAGCAATGGCAGGAGTTTCTGGAAGTAATTTGGGAGACACAGCAAAAATTCATCCCTAGGAAGAAGAAGCATACTAAAGGGAGGACGAGGCAACCATGGCTGACAAGGGAAGTGAGGGACAGCGTAAAAGCTAAAGAGAAAGCATACAATGCGGCGAAGAGCAGTGAGAAAGCAGGGGATTGGGAAGCCTACAAAGACCAACAGAGGACAACTAAAAAAGAAATAAGGAGGGAGAAGATTAAATATGAGGGTAAAGTACCAGTAATATAAAAGAAGATTGCAAGAGTTTTTGTAGATATATAAAAGATGAGAGAGAGGCAAAAGTGGACATTGGGCCGCTGGAAAATGGCGCTGGAGAAGTAGTAGTGGGGAACTAAGGAATGGCAGAGGAACTGAATAGGTACTTTGCGTCAGTCTTCACGGTGGAAGACATGAGTAACATCCCCACAGTTCAAGAGAGTCGGGGCAGAGGTGAGTATGGTGGCCATTACCAAGGAGAAGGTGCTAGGAAAACTGAATGCTCTGAAGATAGATCAATCACCTGGACCAGATGGATTACACCCCAGAGTTCTGAAGGAGATAGCTGAAGATATAGTGGAGGGATTAGTGGTGATCTTTCTGGAATCACTGGAGTCAGGGAGGGTCCCAGAGGACTGGAAAATCGCTAATGTAACCCCTCTGTTTTAGAAGGGAATGAGGCAAAAGACGGGAAATTACAGGTCGATTAGCCTGACCTCGGTGGTTGGTATGTTTTTAGAGTCCATCATTAAGGATTAGATTTCAGGATACTTGGAAGTGCATGGTAAAATCGGGCAAAGTCAGCATGGGGAGGTCATGCCTGACAAATGTGTTAGAATTCTTTGAGGAGGTAATGAGTAGGTTAGACAATGGAGAGCCAATGGATGTTTTCTACTTGGACTTCCAGAAGGCCTTTGACAAGGTGCAGCACAGGAGGCTGCTCAGTAAGATAAGAGCCCATGGTGTTAGAGGCAAGGTACTAGCATGGATAGAATATTGGCTGTCTGGCAGGAGGCAGAGAGTGGGGATAAGGGGGTCCTTCTCAGGATGGTGGCCGGTGACTAGTGGAGTTCCGCAGGGGTCAGTGTTGGGACCACAACTTTTCACTTTATACATTAATGATCTTGATGAAGGAACTGGGGCTTCCTGGCTAAGTTTGATGATGATACAAAGATAGGTGAAGGGACAGGTAGTATCAAGGAGGCAGGGAGGCTGCAGAAGGATTTGGACAGATTAGGAGAATGGGCAAACAAGTGACAGATGGAATAGAACGTGGGGAAGTGTGAGGTCATGCACTTTGGTACGAAGAGTAGAGGTATAGACTACATTCTAAATGGGGAATGAATTCAGAAATCTGGAGTGCAAAGGGACTTGGGAGTCCTGGTCCAGGATTCTCTTAAGGTTAACTTGCAGATTGAGTCGGTAGTTAGGAAGGGAAATGCAATGTTGGCATTTATTTCGAGCAGACTAGAATATAAAAACAGGCATATGCTGCTGAGGCTTTGTAACGCTTTGGTCAGTCCACATTTAGAATATTGTGAGCAATTTTGGGCTCTGTATCTCAGGAAGGATGTGCTGGCCCTGGAGAGGGTCCAGAGGAACGATCCCAGGAATAAAAGGCTTAACATATGAGGAACGTTTGAGGACACTGGCACTCTACTCGATGGAGTTTAGAATGATGAGGGGGATTCTGATTGAAATTTACAGAATACTGAAAGACCTGGATAGAGTTGACGTGGTGAAGAGGTTTCTATTAGTAGGAGAGACTAGGACCCGAAGGCGCAGCCTCAGAGTAAAGGGAAGACCATTTAGAACAGAGATGAGGTGAAACTTATTTAGCCAGAGAGTGGTGAATCTATGGAATTCATTGCCACAGAATGCTGTGGAGGCCAGGTCATTCAGTGTATTTAAGACCGAGATAGATAGGTTCTTGGTTGGGAAGGTGTTTAAAGGTTATGGGGAGAAGGCGGGAGAATGTGGTTGAGAAACTTATCAGCCATGATTGAATGGCGGAGCAGACTCGATGGGCTGAATGGCCTAATTTCTGCTCCTATGTCTTATGGTATTATTTTGAGCACTGTTACTCATATTAGCTTCGGACAGCCAATGCTGCTGGCTGGGCATTGCCAGTGGCTGGGTGGGCAAAAGCTTTTGACCAAGTTCACGTTTATCCTTAGTCACAAATAAAGCTGTGAGGCTAACACTGTGCACTGACCTCACAGCCATTATCTTTCTCCCCACCACAAACTGTAGTCCTTTACCATCCTCCCCCCATGTCCACACACAAGTTTAAGGTGTGGACTCCCGTGATTTGTTTTGTAACTCTTTCGAGTATAAACCCGTTTCCATCTGTTTCAGATGAAGTTACATCGTTTCATAGTTTGCCATTGTGAGATTTGAGCTCTTGATCTTGGGGTTACAAACCCAGTACCATAACCACTTGGCTATTTAGGCCAAGCCGTGATTTATTTTGTACCCTCACCAGTTTTGTCACGTTAATAATCGGTGCATTTCCATGTTGCAATCCCCCAATTTACTGTCACTTAAAACCAGTGCAGACGCTGCTTTTCCCAGTTCTAATGTAAACCCATCAAACTGAGACATGAAGCTGTCCTGAATGTTTCCCTTGTCGGGTGCATGATCGGGGAGCCTGGGAGCGGGTGTGAAATGCGCTTCTGCCCGATCAGCCCCGCGACCATGATCTTACGCTGCTTGGCCAATGGAGAGGCAGCCAGTGTGAAGCGGAGCCGGGGAAAGGCTCAGCACTGCCGCTGGGGGAGGGAAGAGGGCGGCACCGACCTCACTGTAAGTGCTGGTGAGCGCTTCCAGTCAGCTCCCTGAAGGCAGACAGATGCCTCCGAGAGCTGCAGACCTCCAAATAATAAAACAAAGCACAAAAGGTGCTGCCAAACTGTCCCTGCAGCACAATCAAGCTCCTGAAAGCAGCTCTCACACAAAACACACACAGCCAGGTATTTATTTTTATTATAAATCCTAACGGAGATTCCGTCCCTCCCTTGGATGAGGTTTCATCAAGAATGTAAAGGTTTCCTGGCCGATTGGCTGCTCCCCCAACGTCAGGTTGGATGGGCCATGAAAACCCGCTGACAATTGGGACGTTAATGGGTTTAATATATTCTCCAAATATTTATATAGGAAATGAATACTGAAGTGTGCATTGGTCTCTTAGATGGTGAGGCTGGGAAATTAATAATGGGAATGAGGAAATGGCAGAAGCATTGAATAGGTATTTTGTGTCTCTCTTCACTGTAGACGACAAAAGAAACATCCCAAAAAATAGTTGAAAATCAAGAGGTAAAAAGGAAGGACGAACTTCAAACATCCAGGTTTATTCGGAAAAGCTCTTATGGAAACAATTAGAACCACAGGTTCTCAATTCCCTTGTCTTGATGGCTTTGATCATAAGGTCTTAAAAGAAGTGGCTGCAGACATAGTAGATGCACTGGTTGTGATCTTTCAAAATTCCCCAGATTCATGGGAGGCCCAGTGGATTGAAAATCACATGGGGCGAATGGATTAGATTTCTTTGAGGAAGTAGCATGAAAACTGGTAAAGGAGAATGTGTAGATTTGGTGCAGTTGGATTTCCAAAAGCAATTTGATCAGGTGTCACATCAAAGATAACAAAGATAACAAGATAAGAATTTGTTATACAGGTGGTAGCATGTTAGTATGTATAGACGCTTGATTAACTCAGCAAACAGAGATTTGGGGTAAAGGGCCATTTTTGGTTTGGCAAACTGGTACTAGTGAAGTGACACAGAGGTCAGTGCTGGGGCCTAAAGTACCTGTGTAAATTACTTGGGTGAAGGAACTGAATGCATGGTAGCTAAATTTGCCGATGGTGCAAAGGTAGGAAAGTAACTTGTAAAGTGGACATAAAGAGTCTATTAAGGGATTGAAATAGGTGAAGTGAATGGGCAAAAAAATGGCAGATGGAGTTTAATGTGAGAAAATGTGAATTTAACCTCTTTGGCTGTAAGAATAGAAAAGTAGTGTCTTACGTGAATGGAGAAAGACTGCAGACTGTATGGTGCTGAGGGATCTGGGAGCCCCAGTCTATGGATCGCTAGGCATGCAGTGGAGCAAGTGATTAGGAAGACAATTGGTATGCTGGTGTTCATGTGGATGCTGTGGATAAAGCAGTTTCAATGACTGTCTAGTAAACCGAAGATCCTGAGTGTGAATCTCAGTGGTGTCTTTACCCCCAGCTTCCATTTAAGGCTTTGAAATGTGACGTGTTTACAACAAAAATGCATTCCTTTGATGCACAAAATCCCAGCAATGAACGTGTCCCAACAAAAGAAATCAAGAATTGAATTAGATCAAGGGAAGAGATGTATAAAGTTGCCAGAAAAAGTAAAGCCTGGAAATTGGGAGCATTTTAGAAAACTGCATAGAAATGGATTAAGAAAGAAAAGATAGAATATGAGAGTAAACTAGCAAGAAACACAAAGACTGATTGTAAATGCTTCTGTAGGTATGTAAAAAGGAAAGTATTAGTAAAAATAATTGTGGGTCCATTTCAAGCAAAGTCAGGAAAAATTACAATGTGGAATAAGGAAATGGCAGAGAAATTAAACAAATACTTTGTGTCTGTCTTCACGGAGCAAAATACTAAAAATCGATCAGAAGTAAAGGAGAATCAGGGACTAATGTAAACGAGGAACTGCAAGATATGAATATTTGTTTAAAAAAGTATTAGAGAAATTATTGGGACCTAAAGTAGATAAATTCCCTGACCCGGATGATCTACATCCCAGAGTGTTGAAGGAAGTGGCTGCAGAGATAGGAGATGCGTTGGTGATCATATTTCAAAATTCTGTAGCCTCTGGAATGGTTCCTGCAGATTGGAAGGTGGAAGATATAACCCTGTTGTTTAAGAAAAGAGGGAGAGTAAACTGGGAACTAAAGATCTGTTAGCCTGACATAAGGAGGATGGAAAATGCTAGATTTTGCAATAAAGGATGTGATAATAGAACACTTAGAAAATAATGGTAGGATTAGGCAGATTCAACATGGATTTATGAAAGGGAAATCATGTGTAACATACCTGTTGGGGATTTTTGAGGATGCAGTCAGTAGAATATATAAGGGGAGACCCGTGGATGTGGTACAATGAGATAGGGCAAGGATCACAGTCACAGCTATTCACAATGTACATCAATGATTTGGACATGGGGATTAAATGTAATATTTAGAAGTTTGCAGGTGACAGGAAATTAGGTGGAAGTGTGAGTTGTGAGGAGGATGCAAAGTAGCTTCAAGGGGATCTGAAGAGGATAAGAGAGTGGCCAAAAATTTGGCAGATGGAATATAATATGGAGGAATGTGATGTTATCCACATTGGCAGGAAATAACAAATACAGACCATTTGTTAAATGGTAAGAGACTGGGAAGTGTTGATCTTCAAAGGTATTTCAATGTCCTTGATCAGGAGTCACTTAAAGCTAACATGCAGATACAGCAAACAGTTAAAAAGGTAAATGGTATGTTGGCTTTTATTACAAGTGGATTAGAGTTTAGGAGTAAAGATGACTCACTGTCTTGGTGAGATGGTGACAGGAGCATTCTATACAGTTTTTGTCTTCTTACCTAAGGAAAGATGTACTTGTCTTAGACTGAGTGCGATGAAGTTTCCACTAAAATAATTCCTGGAGCAATGCGTGCTGAGGAGAAATTAAATAGACTGGGCCTCTGTTCTCTGGAGTTTAGAAGAATGAGAGGTGATCTCATTCAGGCATACAAAATTCTTACAGGGATTGACAGTGTAGATGCAGGTAGGAGGTTGCCCCATGCTGGGGGTGTCTAGAACCAGGGGATACAGTCTCAGAATAAGGGGCAGGCCATTTAGGACTGAGATATGGAGGAATTTCTTTACTCAGAGCGTGGTGAATCTTTTGAATTCACAGCCCCAGAGGAGGGTCAGTCATTTAGTATGTTCAAGACTGAGATTTATAGATTTCTACACATTGAAAGCATCATGGAACATGTGGTTAACACAAGTAAATGTTGTTGAAGTGGAAGATGAACCGTGATCTCAGTGAATGGCGGAGCGGGCTCGAAGGGCTGAATAGCTGGTTCCTGCTCCTATTTCATATGTTTTTATTGCAAGGGGAATGCATTGTAAAAGTAGAGAAGTTTTGCTGCAGCTATACAGGGCCTTAGTCAGACAGCATCTGGAGTAAACTATAAAGTTTTGGTCTATTTAGTTAAAGGGTATAATTGCATTAGAACTAGTTCAGTGAAGGTTCACTCAACTGATTGCTGGGATGAAGGGTTTTATTTTACGATGAAAAGTTAAGCAGATTGGGCCTATACCCGTTGGTGTTCAGGAGGTTGAGAGGTGATCTTATTGAACATACAAGATCCTGAGGGGACTTGAAAGGATGTATGCTGAGAGGATCTTTCCTCTTGTGGGAGTAGAACTAAGCGACACTATTTCAAAAAAAAAAATAGGGCTCCCCCATTTAAGACTGAGAAGAGAAGAAATTTAGTTAGTCTATGGAATTCTCTTCCCAAGAGGTGAATGGAGGCTGGGTCATTGAGTATATTCAAGGCTGAGTTAAGGTAGATTTTTGATTGACGAGAGAAACGAGGGTTACTGCAGACCGACAGGAAAGCGGAGTTCAGGCCAGAATCAGATCAGCCAGAATCAGATCAGCCAGAATCAGATCAGCCAGAATCAGATCAGCCAGAATCAGATCAGCCAGAATCAGATCAGCCATCTTCTTATCAAATGACGGAGAATTCTTGAGGGGCTGAATGGCCCACTCCTGCTCCTAGTTATTCTGTTCATATTCCAATACGTTCTTCAGACTACAATCTGTGCCCAGGGATGGATAGAGAAGCATTATGTTTTGCGGACCCCAGAGGCTCTCCTGTGCCATTCATTAGAAACATAGAAAAATAGAAAAGTTACAGCACAGAAGGAGGCCATTCGGCCTATCTTGTCCATGCCAGCCTGAGGACACCCAAGTGTCCATTCTAATCCCACCTTCCTGCACCCGGCCCATAGCCCTGCAGCTTACAACACTTTAGGTGCAGATCCAGGTACTTTTTCCAAAGAGTTTAAAGTTTCTGCCTCTACCACCAACTTGGGCAGCGAATTCCAGACATCCACTACCCTCTGCGTAAAAATTTTCTTCCTCATGCCCCCCCCCCCTACACTTTCTGCCACTTCTCTTGAATCTATGTCCCCTGGTTTTAGAATTCTCCATGAAGGGAAACAATTTTATCCTTTCCACTCTATCTATTCCCCTCAAAATTTTGTACATCTCAATCAAGTCACCTCTCATCCTTCTTTGTTCTAAGGAAAATAACCTCAATTTATCCAACCTGTCCTCATAGCTGCACTTTTCTAATCCTGGCAATGTTCCTGTAAACCTCCTCTGCACTCTCTCCAGAGCTATTACATCCTTCCTGTAATGTGGTGACCAGAATCACGCACAATACTCCAGTTGTGGCCTCACCAGTGTTTTATACAATTCCAATATTATATCTTTGCTTTTATATTCTATTCCTCAACCAATGGAGAACATTCTATATGCCTTCTTTACAACCTTGTCTACTTGAAC
The DNA here is from genome assembly GCF_017639515.1 of Carcharodon carcharias. Taxonomy (NCBI): domain Eukaryota; kingdom Metazoa; phylum Chordata; class Chondrichthyes; order Lamniformes; family Lamnidae; genus Carcharodon; species Carcharodon carcharias. The sequence continues at coordinate 184,994 of NC_054486.1, read as the reverse complement.
TGCTTCCTTCGGGGACCTGTGTACTTGTACGCCAATATCTCTCACTTCATCTACCCACCTTAGTATATTCCCATTTATTATGTGATCCATGTAACTGTTTGACCTTCCTAAATGTATGACCTAACACTTCTCTATGTTAAAATCCATCTGCCACTTTACCGCCCACTCCACCAACCCATCTATATCGTTTTGGAGATTATGACTATCCTCTACACTATCCACTACTGGGCCAATCTTCGTGTCATCTGTAAATTTCCCAATTGTGCCCCCCACATTCACGTCCAAATCGTTAATATATAACACAAACAGCAAGGATCCCATTACCGAGCCCTGTGGAATACCATTTTAGACAATTTTCCATTCACAAGGGCATCCATCGACCATTAACCTTTGTTTCCCGTTACAAAAGCCAATCTTTTTATCCATTTTTCCACATTAGCCTGAATCCCTTGGGCTTTTACTTTCCTGACCAATTTGCCATGTGGGACCTGGTACACAACATGCACTGCACTACCTTCATCAACCCTTTTTGTCACTTCCTCAAATAATTCAATCAAATTTGTGAGGCAAGACCTTCCTTTAACAAATTCATGCTGACCATCCCTGACTAGACCATGGCTTTCCACATGACAGTTAATCTTATCTCTCAAGATTGATTCTACTAATGTGCTCATCACCGATGTAAGACTAACTGGCCTATAATTGTTTGGCATTTCCTTTGATCCATTTTTAAACAATGGGACTCCGTTTGCTTTTCTCCAGCCCTCTGGTACCTCCCCTGTATCTAGTGAAGATTGGAAAATCATCCTCAGAGCATCTGCTATCTCCTCCCTGACTTCATTCAGCAGCCTCGGAAACAATCCATCTGGCCCTGGTGACTTATCAACTTGTAAGGACTTCAACCCTTCCAGCACTTCCTCTCTCTTCGTGACTATCCCATCCAATATCTCGCAGTGTTCCTCCTGGACTACTATATCTACATCCTCCCTTTCCTTTGTAAACACGGAGACAAAATATTCATTCAAAACCCCTCCCACAGCCTTTGCACTTACACACAAGTTTCCATCTTCATCTCTGATAGGTCTCACTTTTTCCTTAACTAATCCTTTAGCATTAAGGTGTTGGTAAAACATCTTTGGGTTATCTTCAACTTTTCTTCCTAATCTTTTTTCATGTCCTCTCTTTGATTTCTTTATTTCCTTTTTTACTTCGTCCCTATATTCCTATATTCGTCTAGGTTATCTGCAGTGCTTAGTTCTTTCTGCCAATCGTACACATTCTTTTTTTCTGTTTGATCTTTCCCTGTATTCCTCTAGACAACCAGGGAGGTCTAGATTTGGCAGTACCTCTCATGTTTGTAGGGGACATGCCTACTATGTACAATTAGGATCTTGCTTTTTAGTGCTTCCCACTGATTTTCCATTGTTATTTCTTCCAGCAGTGCTGTCCAGTCCACCTCAGCCAAGTCCCTTCTCATTTCTGCAAAATTTGCCTTCCCCCAGTTGAAGACTTTAATGCCTGCCTTATCTCTGTCTTTTTCCATTGTAATGCTAAATCTAACTGAAATGTGATCACTGTCCCGGATATGGTCGCCAACTGTCACTACATTCACTTGCCCTTCTTCGTTCCCCAAGACTAGGTCTAGAATTGCATCTCCTCTCGTTGTGTTTGTCGCTAATTGGTTGAAAAATTTTCCTGGTCACACTGCACGATTTTTTTTCCCTAGGATAGTTGAAGTCTCCTACTATTATTGCCCTTTTGTTCTTACAAGTAGAAATTTGCCTACATATTTATTCTTCTATCTCCCTTTCAGTATTTGGGGTTCTGTACTATACCCCCAGTAGTGTGACTGCTCCTTTTTTACTTCTAAGCTCAAAGCATAAAGCCTCGTTTGTTGACCCATTTAATACATCATCCCTTCTCACAACTGGTATTGATTCTTTAACCATTAGTGCTACCCCGCTCCCTTTTTTAATCTCCTACTCTATAGCATGTCTGAAGACTCTATAACCAGGGATATTTAGCTGCCAGTTTTGTCCCTCCTTTAGCCAGGTCTCCGTTATAGCAATGACATCCTGCTGCCATGTGTCTACCTGTGCCATTAACTCATCTACCTTGTTTGTAATACTCCTTGCAATGATGTATAAACAGTTTAACCCTATCAATTTCCCTTGCTGGACACTTTTTAAACTTTGCTCCTCCTGTAACTCCATGCGTATCACAACGTCCCTAGCTAATGATCTACCTCAGTTTTTCTGATCTGAAGCTGACCTATCTGATTCTACTCCTGGGATCACATCCCCCACCACATTAAACCACTCGATCTCTGAGCTCCACCAACCATCCGCCCTGTCTTCAGGCCTCTCAGCTGCAGCACTTCATCTTCTATTGGTGTAAGGATGGCAAGATCTGGACGCCAGCACTCTTAGTGCCTCCTTCGCTGACATCATGCACTCTCTTCTACAAGCACATACATTTCTATGGCTACTCACCCATCTAAGATACACATTGGTCTATGCTGATGTCAGCCTGGCTGCCCATCATGTCATCACAGAGATGCCTCCTACATGTGGCCACTCAGTCTTGGCAGCGCAGGAGTCAACTCTCACTGGCCGCGGCCTTCCACAGAGAGGCTGACATGTCTCTGACAGTCAATGCTGCTCCGTGGGCATCCTTAGTCACGTATAAGACTGTACGTTTAACAGTGTTTGCTGCACTTACCTTGCCAGAACACATCAGGATGTTGATCATTTTGTCACTGCAACCACGTGCCCCACACCTGCTCACCTCCTCGGCAATCTCCCCCCAAGCTTGCTCGGATTGACTGGGCCGACCTCCTCCTCCTGTCCTGAGGGAACAAGACCTCCCTCCGAGCCCGAGCAGCCTGGAGAAGCGACCCAGGGAGACATCAGTAAATCAGGGATGTTGTCTTCATAGCTTCCAGCAAGATCACAGCCATTATCCACATCCCGACCACAAACTTCATTCCTGAGTCAAGCACCATCCCATATCCCCCCACCGAGTGACATGGAGATACTGCGCTGTTGTCTTGCACCATCATCCCTTTTGTCATTTAATCACACCACAAATTCCATTCTGTTCTCTCCTTGCCCCAAATCACCCAAACACCATAGCTTAAACCCTGTCAATTCACTGGTATTTCCCAGTTCTACTAACAGCTCAGACTTTAATATGATAAAATTCTTCATCAAGATGGAGAGTGAAGTAGTTGATTCTGAGACTAGGGTCCTGAATCTTAACAAAGGGAACTATAATGGTATGAGACACGAGTTGGCTATGATGCATTGAGAAAACGTTAGTTCAAGGGGTGTCGGTAGATAAGCAATGGCAAACATTCAAAGAGCGCGTGGGTGAACTACAACAATTGTTTATTCCTGTCGTGCGCATAAGTAAAACACGAAAGGTGGCCAAACGATGGCTTACAAGGGGAATTAGAGGTAGCATTAGATCCAAGGAAAAAGCATACAAATTGGCCAGAGAAAAGAACAGACCTGAGGATTGGGAGCAGTTTAGAATTCAACAAAGGAGGGCCAAAAGATTGATTAAGAAGAGGAAAATAGATTTCGAGAGTAAGCTTGTAGGGAACATAAAACTGACTGTAAAGGTTTCGATAGGTATGTGGAGAGAAAAAAATTGTTGAAGACAAATGTAAGTCCCTCACAGTCAAAAACAGGGCAATTTATAATGGGGAACAAAGAAGTGGCCAACCAACTAAATACATACTTTGGCTTTGTCTTCACAAAATAGGACGCAAATAACATACTAAAAATGTTGGGGCACATAGGATTTAGTTAATGGGAGGAACTGAAAGAAATCAGCATTAGTAGGGAAATGGTGTTGGGTAAATTGACGGGATTGAAGGCCGATAAATCCCCAGGGCCTGATAATCTCCATCCCAGAGTACTTAAGGAAGTGGCCAGAGAAACTGTGGATGAATTGGTGGTCATCTTCCGAGATTCTATAGACACTAGAACAGTTCCTACAGATTGGAGGGGAGCTAATGTAACCCCACTATTTAAAAAGGGAGGCAGAGAGAAAACAGGGAATTATAGACCAGTCAGCCTGACGTCAGTAGCGGGGAAAATTCTAGAGTCCATTATAAAAGATTTAATAGCTGAGCACTTGGGAAACAGTGGCGCAATTGGGCAGAATCAACATGGATTTACGAAAGGGAAATCATGCTTCACAAATGTACTGGAATTTTATGAGGATGTAACTGGTAGAGTTGATGAGAGGGGAGCCAGTGGACGTGGTTTATTTGGTCTTCCAGAAGTCCCGCCTAAGATATTAGCGTGTAACATTAAAGTGCGGTACTGATTTGAGATGGATCGAAAACTGGTTGAAAGACAGGAAACAAAGAGTAGGAATAGATGGGTCTTTTTCCGAATGGCAGGCAGTGACTAGTGGGGTACCGCAGGGATTGGTGCTGGGACCACAGCTATTCGCAATATATATTAATCATTTAAATGAGTGAACTACATGTAATATCTCCAAATTTGCAGATGACACAAAGCTGGGTGGGAGGGTGAGCTGCGAGGAGGATGCAGAGATGTTTCAGTGTGATTTGGACAAGCTGGGTGAGTGGGCAAATGCATGACAGATGCAGGATAATGTGGAGAAATGTGAGGTTATCCACTTTGGTAGCAAAAACATGAAGGCAGATTAATATCAGAATGGCTATAAATTGAGAGAGGGGAATGTGCAACGAGACCTGGGTGTCCTCGTGCACCAGTTGCTGAAGGTAAACATCCAGGTACAGCAGGCGGCAGATAAGCCAAATGATATGTTGGCCTTCATAGCGAGAGGATTCGAGTACAGGAGCAGGGATGTCTTGATGCAATTATAAAGGGCCTTGGGGAGACCACACCTGGGATATTGTGTGCAATTCTGGTCTCCTTACCTGAGGAAGGATGTTCTTGCTATAGAGGGAGAGCAGCGAAGGTTTACCAGACTGATTCCTGGGATGGCGGGACTGACATATGAGGAGAGATTGATTCGGTTAGGATTATTTTCATTGGAGTTCAGAAGAATAAGGGGGGATCTCAGAGAAATATAAAATTTTAAGCAGACTAGACAGGGTAGATGCAGGAAGGATTTTCCCGATGGTGGGGGAGCCCAGAACTTGGAGTCTCACTCTGAGGATACGGGGTAGACCATTTAGGACTGAGATGAGGAGAAATTTCTTCACCCAGAGAGTGGTGAGCCTGTGGAATTCACTACCACAGAAAGTATTTGAGGCCAAAGCTTTGCATGTGTTGAAGAAGGAGTTAGATATAGCTCTTGGGGCGAAAGGTATCAAAGGATATGGGGAGAAAGCGGGAGCGGGCTATTGAGTTGGATGATCAGCCTTGATCATAATGAATGGCGGAGCAGGCTCGAAGGGCCGAATGGCCTCCTCCTGCTCCTAGTTTCTATGTTTCTATGTTTAACTTTGTTTCTCTCTTCACAAATACTTGCCGGATCTGCTGAGTATTTCCAATATATTATATTTATATTTAATTTGCAGCATTTATAGTGTTTTCATTTTCCTTTATAAACGGATGTTGTGCTTTTGGATTGCCTCTTACTGTGTATTATTATTAATAGTATTCGTTAAAACACTGTGGATTTACCCAGATTCCTGTTATTTTTCTCCCCCTGATCCTTAGTCTAAGGGATAATGATCTCAGTGATTCTTGTACCGAGGATCTCGCCTCCGCTCTCAGTACAAACCGGTCACTGACGGATCTGGACCTGAGATTTAACCGCTTCACAGACCGATCTGTCCCCGCTCTCTGCCGCCTCATCCTGACCTGCCGGACTCTGAATGTGATCGAGTGAGTGTTTGTGTTAATGTTTAGTGTAATAATTAAAATATAAATGGGATTTAAAATATAAATGGTGCTGAATCTATCAAACAGCAGCAATGAAAAGCGGATCTCCGCAGCTCGACAAGATTCTCCCAAACTGAAACTGCTTCATTTTCCTCCCAGGACCTTCAGCAGTGACTCCCTCCCCCCGGGGGAGCTCCATCCGAGCAGAGTCTAGTCGGCTCAGGGGGAGAGTGGGGGTGTCGGTGGGGTCGGGGGGGTTAATGCGGTCAGGGTGACGGCTAATGGGGCTGGGTCAGCCGTGTTGTTGGATCGGGCTGTAAAGCCGGGGGTTTGGTCAGATTTGGTCAAGGACAGAGTTGGGAGGGTCAGGAGGGAGTGGGGTTGGTGGGGGTGGTTGGAGGGGTTAATGGGGGAGTGTGGGTGTAGTATGATGGTCAGTGGGGGGTGATTGGGGGACTGGGTTGTGGAGTTACCCAGGTATTAGACCAGGTTTTACAGTCTAACATTTCCTGGGTAACTACCCAGGTAAATCCTGGGGATTTGTCCCAAGTCTCCGATTCTAACCCAGAGTCAGAGACATTCACACAGGGTCCCGGGCAGCAGGGCGATTACCCAGTGGAAATTTAAACCTCTGGGGCAATTCCCATGTAGGCCTGCGAGTCAGGACATGACAGGGACCCGCTGGCCATCTTCAGCCTCATGTCTGGTCTCTGCTGAGCCAGTGAGCAGGAGATTTGTCCCATTAACTCCAGTCTCCCTGTTATTGACACTGTTGTTCAATCTGTTTATTCCTCTTTAACCTTCCATCTCTTTCAGGCTGCGGGGCAATCGGTTCAGTTCACATGGAGAAAATCAGCTGGAGTCGCTGCAGGGAACCAGACCTGGACTGAGAGTGATAATGTGAACCTTGGGATTGATAAACATTCCTGTTCGAGCTGAGTGAGCGTCATCTCCCATTGTGACGTCAGAGGCCCAGCCACCGGGTCACGTGACTCAGCCCGGCCCCGCCCCCCCACAGGCGCTGCTTCTGCAGGATATCCGGGGCTGAATGTTCCCCAATGGGGCACTGGGGAAATGTACAGACAGGGAGGGGCCCAGGGTGGGGATCAGTCTGGGCTGCAGTGGGACATTGACAATTACACTCAGGATTCCTGGGATTGGGGGTAAAGCCCCCTAGGGCTCCCGCTCAGTATCACTGCCCAGTGACCCTGCTGGGAAGTGACCCTGTGTGGGTTCAGGGTGGGTACAGGGTGACCCTGTGTGGGTTCAGGGTGGGTACAGGGTGACCCTGTCTGGGTTCAAGGTGGGTACAGGGTGACCCTGCGTGGGTTCAGGGTGAGTACAGGGTGACCCTGTGTGGGTTCAGGGTGGGTACAGGGTGACCCTGTGTGGGTTCAGGGTGACCCTGTGTGGGTACAGGGTGACCCTGTGTGGGTTCAGGGTGAGTACAGGGTGACCCTGTGTGGGTTCAGGGTGGGTACAGGGTGGCCCTGTGTGGGTTCAGGGTGACCCTGTGTGGGTTCAGGGTGGGTACAGGGTGACCCTGTGTGGGTTCAGGGTGGGTACAGGGTGACCCTGTGTGGGTTCAGGGTGGGTACAGGGTGACCCTGTGTGGGTTCAGGGTGGGTACAGGGTGACCCTGTGTGGGTTCAGGGTGGGTACAGGGTGACCCTGTGTGGGTACAGGGTGGGTACAGGGTGACCCTGTGTGGGTTCAGGGTGGGTACAGGGTGACCCTGTGTGGGTTCAGGGTGGGTACAGGGTGACCCTGTGTGGGTTCAGGGTGGGTACAGGGTCTGTTCAGCTGGGATAGATCCCACTGTCCAATAGAGACAAACACCCACTGCATGGGGTGTCCCAGAGAGAGGATCCTATTGAGGAGGTTCCAGTGGATTCTGTAACCAAGGGATTGGACTGAAAATATCAAAAACAAAAACAGAATTACCTGGAAAAACTCAGCAGGTCTGGCAGCATCGGTGGAGAAGAAAAGAGTTGACGTTTCGAGTCCTCATGACCCTTCGACAGAACTTGTGTTCGAGTCCAAGAAAGAGTTGAAATACAAGCTGGTTTAAGGTGTGTGTGTGGGGGGCGGAGAGATAGAGAGACAAAGAGGTGGAGGGGGGGGGTGTGGTTGTAGGGACAAACAAGCAGTGATGGAAGCAGATCATCAAAAGATGTCAACGACAATAGTACAATAGAACACATAGGTGTTAAAATTAAAGTTGGTGATATTATCTAAACGAATGTGCTAATTAAGAATGGATGGTAGGACACTCAAGGTATAGCTCTAGTGGGGTTTTTTTTTATATAATGGAAATAGGTGGGAAAAGGAAAATCTTTATAATTTATTGGAAAAAAAAGGGAAGGGGGAAACAGAAAGGGGGTGGGGATGGGGGAGGGAGCTTACGACCTAAAGTTGTTGAATTCAATATTCAGTCCGGAAGGCTGTAAAGTCCCTAGTCGGAAGATGAGGTGTTGTTCCTCAATGCTTTTCTGTCGTCCCTCAGAAAGAAAGCATCAGTTGTTGAATTCCCCCTGTCCAATACAATGTGAACAATTATTGGGTGTTGTGTCTCCTGTTTAATGGACCTAGAGCTAGTCTTCTTCCCTATTAATCCCAAATTCCCCCTGTCCAATACAATGTGAACAATTATTGTGTTGTGTTCTTCTCCATTCTGTGAACTTCATTGTTCCGGAGTGTGGGGACATCTACTGTCCGGAACTGAGAACTGTAACAGAGCGGCTCAGATTCACGTTCACTGTCAGTGTTACAAACACAGCCACAATGTGCAATGTAAACAAATAGTTTCTGTCTGTTAATTATGTTGTATTGTTCCACATTTTATAGTGAGAAATGAGTACAATCGAGAAATAATAACTATTTGTTTCACTCATTGGATTATTGTTAATTAACCATGTTATCGTTTACTAGACATTAAGCACCATTTCTGTCTGATTTCTCAGCTTTACATGACTGAATAAAACGTACACAAATATCAATAAAAACTAAGCTGATAGTTTCACAGGAAATAAAAGCCAAAGCGATGGGGGTGAAATACAAACAGAATAAAATGAAATAAATCTGAAAATGCTGGACAGGCTGATCCTGAAACATCTGTGGAGAAGTTTGGGTTAACAGTTCAGGGCCCTGAACCTCCCCTAGACCTGAAAAGTTCATCATGATCTTGCACAACTCAGCTAGGACACCCCTCAGACTCCCTCGTTCCAAGGAAAACAACACCAGCCTATCCAATCTCCTCATAGGTGCAGTTTTCCAGCCCTGACAACATTCCTGTAAATCTCCTCTGTACTCTCTCCAGGGCAAATATGTCCTTCCTGTAATATGACCAGAACTGTTCACAAAATTCCAGCTGTGGCCTAAACAATTATTTTTATTCATTTCTATCATCACATCCCTGGTTTTGTACTCAATACCTCATCCAATAAAGGAAAGCATTCTGTCCGCTTTCTTTACCACCTTATCCACCTGTACTGCCACCTTCAGGGACCAGTGAACATTCACTCCAAATCTCTCACTTCCTCGACCCCTCTCAATATCCTTCCAGTTTATTGAGTGTTCCCTTTGCTTTGTTATCCTCCCAGATTCCATTACCTCACACTCCTCCGGTTTGAATTTCATTTGTCACTTTCCTGCCCACTCAACCGAACCATTGATATCATTCTATACCCACTCAGTCCAGGATTGTCCCTCTCCTATTCCATGCCAGCCCTGTCACCGTTGATATCATTCTATACCCACTCAGTCCAGGATTGTCCCTCTCCTATTCCATGCCAGCCCTGTCACCATTGATATCAATCTATACCCACTCAGTCCAGGATTGTCCCTCTCCTATTCCATGCCAGCCCTGTCACCGTTGATATCATTCTATACCCACTCAGTCCGGGATTGTCCCTCTCCTATTCCATGCCAGCCCTGTCACCATTGATATCATTCTATACCCACTCAGTCCGGGATTGTCCCTCTCCTATTCCATGCCGGCCATGTGCCCGCACAGTCCAGGATTGACCCGAACACATTCACTAATCGCCATCCACCCACACCCCCACCCTCCCCTGCCCTTCCCCCTCCTTCACTCCCTGTGTCTTCTCAGTCCAGGATTGGTGCTGTGTGTACAGTAATAATTAACAGTAAACATTCAATTCCTAGCACAGTTACCTCTCTCTCTCTCTCTGTCCCCTCCTCTCTCTGTATCTATCCAGCTCATCCATCTCTGCTCATCTATCTATTGCTCCTGGTCTTGATAAATATCTGGATGTCTCTATCCCTTATCCTGCCTGTCTCGGGGTGAATCTTGATCGAAATGCACCCTGAAGATTTTGCTGTTTCGCGGTTATAAATAACAACACTCGACGCTGTGGCCATTTTTTTATTTACATATGATTCATGTAGAGAGGTGAGGGGATGGAGAGGGAAGGACATTGGAATGGAAGCAATCCACAATCAGGTCTTCAGTAAATCTCACTAGGGGCAGTGTCACCACAGTTAATGTTCAGGAGAGGTGAAGTAATTGACCCCCCACCCCCGCACCACTTCAGCCCCCACAAAAGGTTATCTCCGTATTTAAACTGGAAGAAACTGATCAATTTGGGCACTTCTTAATATCAACAACCCGACATTTAATTCTTCCAAGTCACTATTTCTGGAAGGTTGAGAATGGAGCTGGGTCTGTGACTACACACTGGAGATCCTCAAGGTCCTGTCTCTCTTCAACACCCCACCCACAGTTCACTCCATTTTCCATCTCTCCCCCGTTAACCCTTCACTCATTCCCATTCCTTTCTGTTTCTCTCACTCGCTTTCTCACTCTCCCTGTTTCCCCTTCTCTGACTCCCTGTTCTATCGCTCTCCCTCTCTCTCTTTTCCCCTCACTCTCTTTTTATCGACCCCCTCTCCCTCGTTTCCCCAGTACTCTCGCCTCTTTCCCCCTCCCTGTTCGGTCCTGACTCCCTCCCATTTCTCTATCAGTCCCTGTCTTCCTCACCCTTTCTCTCTCATTCTCTTGCTCTCACTCACTCAGTCCCTCTGACTTTTCTCACTCTCGCTTCTCTCCCTCCCTCTTGCTCTCTCACACACACCTCACAAGGTGGAGGGGCAGTGAGAGAGAGACAAAGACAGAAATGCACGATCATTAACACAGTAAAATGGATTGAAATGGCCGCTGTGCATTCCATTTACCCCTCAAAGTGAACTCTCTGCCCAATGAATGCTGTAACTCATTTCTACACAAACAAGATCACAAGACAGACCACATTTTCACAACTCACTTTCTGAGTTTCTGATTTAGATTTCTTTGACCATCTCGTCTTTCTCTCTTTTCATCTTCCTCTCTTTTTCTCGCTTTCTCTCTCTCTCCCTCTGGCTCTTTTTCTATCAGACTCTCTCTCAGTGACCCCCTTGTTCTTTTTCTCTGTTCCTTTCTCTCTCTTTGTTCTTTGTCCTTCTCCCTCTCTCACACCTTACCTCTCTCTCTTACTCTTTCTTGCTCGCTCTCTCCCTCTCTCAACCTTACCTCTCTCTTTCTCTTTCTCACTCGCTCTCTATCTCGCTCTCTCCCTCTCTCACACCTTACCTCTCTTTTTCTTTCTCACTCGCTCTCTATCTTGCTCTCTCACACATTCCCTCTCTCTTTCTTTCTTGCTCGTTCTCTATCTCGCTCTCTCTCTCGCACACCACACTTTCTGTCTCTCTCTTTATCCTGTCAATTTCCCTCTTTCAATGCATTGATCTGCCTGTCTTTTTAGGTGCCTCTCTCTCTCTCTTTCCCTTTCTGTCTCTCTTCCTTCCTTTCTCTCAGTTGTAACATAGGGATAAATACCAGAGAAGCAGGCAGCATTAAAATAGTGACTGCACCTTCAAAATCAAACTTTAAATTCTGCAGGGAAAGTTGTGTTTAATGATTAGCTTTCGTTCACTTTACACAGAAACAAAGTATCTTCATGAATTAAATAAACAGTACATTATCATTATAAAATATAACCAATAGAGGACTTCAGCATGTAATAGGAGGAATGAATAAAAACAGCTGTGCTCTACCTGAAGTTAGATTTCATTAGCAGTGATTTAGGGAAAACATTTGTCTCAATGCATTCTTTGTATTAAAGGTAACTTCTGTAATAATGTGTGGTTAATATTGTAACCATGTAATCCTTTTAGACTTGTTTTTATCACTCAAGGCCATGTATTAACTGAATGTAGAAAGAGAGATCATCTCCTTATATTTAAAAACTGATCACTGCTTTGCACTTATATTTTATTCACGCTCGTATAACTTTATACTACTTATTTTGTAAACTTTTCCCTCAGTGCTCTGCAATCCTTTGCATTAGGCCGACATCATTTCAATGTTATAAGCAACTTAACCATCCAATCCTTTGTTATAAAAGAAACTCATTCCAAGCAGGAGCAGCCACAGAGAGAAAACCATGACTGTGCTTGGCCTCGAAAACGGTCACTGATAAAGGTTTGGATTTCATGAGGAACTTGCACCATTGAACAAAGTCTGAGACGATGAGCTCAGGGTATCACTCATGAGGGCAATACAGCATACTTCCCCTATCCTGAAAAAATGGTCAAGGAAGGTATAAAACATATTCTTTTATCTGAGCAAAACATCATTTTTATGTTAATTCACGGGACATTGGCTTGGAAGGCAGGGCCGGCATTATTGTCCATCCCTATTTTCCCTTGATAAGGTGGTGCAGAGCTGCCTTCTTGAACCGCTGCAGTCCATGTCGTGTAGCTGCACCCACGGTGCTGTCCGAACAGAGTCCCAGCGCTTTCACCCAGCCACAGTGAAGGAACAGTCAGATATTTCCAAGCTGGGATGTTGAATGCCTTGGACGGGAATTTCTAGGTGGTGGTGTTCCCATCTATTTGTTGCCATTGTCCTTCCAGATGGTAGTGGTTGTGGGTTTGCTGTCTAAGGAGCCTTGGTGAATTCCTGCAGTGTATCATGTGGATGGTAGACAATGCTGTCACTGTGTGTCGGTATTGGAGGGAGTGAATATTTGTGGATGGGATGCCAATCAAGCGACTGCTTTAACCCGGAAGGTATCAAGCTTCTTGTGTGCTTTTGGAGATGCACTCATCCAGGCAACTGTGGAGCATTCCATCACATGACCGGTGTGTGCCTTATAGATGTTGGAGAGGCTTTGGGGAGTCAGGAGATGTGTGACTCATCGCACTATTCCCAGCTTCTGACCTGCTCTTGCAGCCACAGTATTTATGTGGCTGGTCTAGTTCAGTTTATGGTTAATGGTAACCCACAGGATATAGATAATAGGATGTTTAGTGATGGTAATGATGGTAAATAACATAAAGAACCATTAATCAGCAGGGGGTGAACCATAAGTCATTGACATTTTTCAGAATCAGTCAAAGGATACTGGTATAAAAGCAAAAAACTGCGGATGCTGGAAATCCACAACAAAAATAAAAATACCTCAGCAGGTGTGACAGCATCTGCGGAGAGGAACAGGGTTAACGTTTCGAGTCCGAATGACTCTTCAACAGAACTAAATAAAAATACAAAAGAGGTTAAATATAAGCTGGTTTGGTGGGGGGGGGGGGCGGTGCGGGGGGGCTAGTGGGACAGGTAGAGCTGGGTAGAGGGCCAGTGATAGGTGGAGATAACCAAAATAAATCACAGACAAAAGGGCAAAGAGGTGTTGAAGGTGGTGATATTATCTAAAGGAATGTGCTAATTAAGGGTAGAAAGCAGGATGAGCAAGGTACAGATAGACCTAGTGGGGGTGGGGTGGGGTGAAGGTACAGATAGACCTAGTGGGGGTGGGGTGGGGGTGAAGGTACAGATAGACCTAGTGGTGGTGGGGTGGGGGTGAAGGTACAGATAGACCTAGTGGTGGTGGGGTGGGGGTGAAGGTACAGATAGACCTAGTGGGGGTGGGGTGGGGGTGAAGGTACAGATAGCCCTAGTGGGGGTGGGGTGGGGTGAAGGTACACAGATAGCCCTAGTGGGGGTGGGGTGGGGTGAAGGTACAGATAGCCCTAGTGGGGGTGGGGTGGGGGTGAAGGTACAGATAGCCCTAGTGGGAGTGGGGTGGGGGGCAGGTACAGATAGACCTAGTGGGGCTGGGGTGGGGTGAAGGTACAGATAACCCTAGTGGGGGTGGGGTGGGGTGAAGGTACAGATAGCCCTAGTGGGGGTGGGGTGGGGGGAAGGTACAGATAGACCTAGTGGGGGTGGGGTAGGGGGAAGGTACAGATAGCCCTAGTGGGGGTGGGGTGGGGGGAAGGTACAGATAGCCCTAGTGGGGGTGGGTTGGGGGGAAGGGATCGAAACAGACTAAAAGGTGGGGATAAAACAAAGGATGGAAATGCATTTAAAAATAATGGAAATAGGTGGGAAAAGAAAAATCGATATAAATTATTGGGGAAAAAAGTGGGGGATTGGAAAGGGGGTGGGGGATGGAGGAGAGAGTTCATGATCTAAAATTGTTGAACTCAATATTCAGTCTGGAAGGCTGTAAAGTGCCTGGTCGGAAGATGAGGTGTTGTTCCTCCAGTTTGCGTTGAGCTTCACTGGAACAATGCAGCAAGCCAAGGACAGACATGTGGGCAAGAGAGCAGGGTGGAGTGTTAAAATGGCAAGCGACAGGGAGGTCTGGGTCATTCTTGCAGACAGACCGAAGGTATTCTGCAAAGCGGTCACCCAGTCTGTGTTTGGTCTCTCCAATGTAGAGGAGACCGCATTGGGAGCAACCAATGCAGTAGACTAAATTGAGGGAAGTGCAAGTGAAATGCTGCTTCACTTGAAAGGAGTGTTTGGGCCCTTGAATGGTGAGGAGGGAGGAAGTGAAGGGGCAGGTGTTTCATCTTTTGCGGTTGCATGGGAAGGTGCCGCGGGAGGGAGTTGATGTGTAGGGGGTGATGGAGGAGTGGACCAGGGTGTCCCAGAGGGAGCGATCCCTACGGAATGCCGATAGGGGGGGTGAAGGGAAGATGTGTTTGGTGGTGGCATCATGCTGGAGTTGGCGGAAATGGCAGAGGATGATCCTTTGAATGCGGAGGCTGGTGGGGTGATAAGTGAGGACAAGGGGGACCCTATCATGTTTCTGGGAGGGAGAGGAAGGTGTGAGGGCGGATATGCGGGAGATGGGCCGGACACGGTTGAGAGTCCTGTCAACGACCATGGGTGGAAAACCTCGGTTAAGGAAGAAGGATACTGGGAGATGACATCAGCTGATGATCATCACCCCTGGGGGCCAATCATAGGTTGATCATAATTATGGCATGGCCTCGCCTCGGGTCGGCCAATCAGAATGCAATGACATCATTGATCACGCTGTGGGTTGTGGTTTGGAAAGGGTTAAGAAGCAGCAGCTGTCCCTGTCCAAGGTTTACACCAAGTTGGAACCTAGAGTTTGCACAGCTCGCTGTCCACAGGGAAACACAAGACCACAGAAGGGAGGGAGAGAGAACAGAGACCGAGTGTCCACCTGCACCCAGAGCTGGACCGGGAAGCAAGGACCATAGTCCCTCTGTGAAGTCACTGCCCCACTATGGTAGATATTATTTATAACTTATTAAAGTTCCCTGCATTACATTTCCAAACTGTCACCTGTTGTCTGTATGGTTAAACTCTCAAATGAACAAAAGTTAATTTCAGTTCAAAATGCCAGAAACTTACAATTCACACCCCTGAATAAAATGGAAATAAAATGGCCTCTGTGCTTTTCATTTGACTGCTGAAAGAACTGCTTCCCTTTTTTCTACAGGCTCTGCTCTTAATATCGATGGCTGACAGCAACCATTTCACTAAATGTGAAACCACTAATAAATCTCTAGCTGCCAACAATGGGTTTGATGACAGTATGGTGCGGCAGGATGAAGGTTATTCACACTTTCCCGCGTAGTCATTGTGCCCTTCAGTAACTGAAGACAAAGTGACTGTGGAAGAAGTAAAGGCACAGTTACATCAGTAAAACCCATTAATACAGTACAATGAAAATGATGCACTGGCCTGCAACATCCATCACTAAAGTGATTAATTTCAATTTCTGAGAATATAACTACACTTACACAAACATTCCTTGCTTGGCATGGAGACATATAACCCATTGCTCAGGATTTCTATGACAGGAATCAGACAAGCAGAGAGGAGGCAGAAATGGCTCTTTTCAGGTCAGTAAGATGGAAGGGCTGATGTGCCACTGGGATCAGTGCTGGGAATTCAACTGGTTCCTATTTATAGAAATAGGCTGAAGGGATGGACGGGACGGTTGCCAAAATTTCTGATGATACAAAGAGAGGTAGGATAGTAAGTTATGAAGAGGATATACAGAGACTACAAAAAAGAGAGATCGGTTACAGGAGTGGGCAAATATCTGGCAAATGGGGTATAAATTGTGACAATGTGAAACTGTACGTTTTGGCAGGAAGAATTAAAAAGAAACATTTGATCTAAATGGCGAGAGATTGCAGAGCTTTGAGATGCAGAGGGATCTGGGTCACTTAGTGCATGAGTCACAGAATCACAGTGCAGAAGAGACCCTTCGGCCCATTGAGTCTGCACCGACACGTGAGAAACACCTGACCTACCTACCTAATCCCATTTACCAGCACTTGGCCCAGAGCCTTGAATGTTATGAGGTGCCAAGTGCTCATCCAGGTACTTTTTAAAGGATGTGAGGCAACCCGCCTCCACCACCCTCCCAGGCAGTGCATTCCAGACCCTCACCACCCTCTGGGTAAAAACATTTTTCCTCACATCCCCCTTAAACCTCCTGCCCCTCACCTTGAACTTGTGTCCCCTTGTGACTGACCCTTCAACTAAGGGGAACAGCTGCTCCCTATCCACCCTGTCCTTGCCCCTCATAATCTTGTACATCTCGATCTGGTCACCCCTCAGGTCTTCTCTGCTCCAATGAAAACAACCCAAGTCTATCCAACCTCTCTTCATAACTTAAACGTTTCATCCCAGGCAACATCCTGGTGAATCTCCTCTTCACCCCCTCCAGTGCAATCACATCCTTCCTATAATGTGGCGACCGGAACTGCACAAAGTACTCCAGCTGTGGCCTCACCAAGGTTCTATACAACTCCAACATCACCTCCCTACTTTCGTAATCTATGCCTCAATTGTTAAAGGCAGTGTCCCATATGCTTTTTTCACCACCCCACTAACATGCTCCTCTGCCTTCAGAGATCTATGGACACACACGCCAAGGTCCCTTTGTTCCTCAGAACTTCCTAGTGCCGTGCCTTTCATTGAATACTTCCTTGTCAAATTACTCCTTCCAAAGTGTATCACCTCACATTTTTCAGGGTTAAATTCCATCTGCCACTTATCTGCACATTTAACCATCCTGTCTATATCTTCCTGTAGCCCAAGACACTTAACCTCACTGTTAACCACAATCTTTGTATCATCCGCAAACTTACTAATCCTACTGCCCACATAGTCATCTATGTCTTTTATATAAATGGCGAATGATAGGGGACCCAGCACAGATCCCTGTGGTACACCACTGGACACTGGCTTCCAGTCACTAAAACATCCTTCTTTCATGACCCTCTGCCTCCTACAATTAAGCTAATTTTGAATCCACCTTATCAAATTATCATGTGCATTTGCCTTCTTTATAAGTCTCCCATGTGAGACCTTGTCAAAGGCTTTGCTGAAATCCCTACGAACTACATCAACTGCACTCCCCTCATCTACACACCTGGACAACTCCTCAAAAAATTCAATCAAATTTTTTTAGGCATGACCTCCCTCTGACAAAGCCATGCTGACTATCCCTGATCATACCATGCCTCTCCAAGTGGAGATAGATTCTCTCCTTCAGAATTTTCTCCAATAGTTTCCCTATGACTGATGTGAGACTTGTGCCTTGTAGATGGTGGACAGGCTTTGGGGAGTCAGGAGGTGAGTTACTCTCCACAGGATTCCCAGCCTCTGACCTGCACTTGCAGCCACAGTATTTATATGGCTGGTCCAGTTCAGTTTCTGGTCAATGGTAACCCCCAGGATGTTGATAGTGGAGGATTCAGGGATCATAATGCCATTGAAGATTTAGGGGCGATGGTTGGATTTTCTCCTCTTGGAGATGGTCATTTCCTGACACTTGTGTGGTGTGAATGTTACTTGCCACTTGTCAGCCCAAGCCTGGATATTGTCCAGGTCTTGCTGCATTTGGACATGTTCTGCTTCAGTATCTGAGGAATTGCAAACATCAGAGAACATCCCCACTTCTGACCTTATGATGGAAGGAAGGTCATTGATGAAGAAGCTGAAGATGGTTGGGCCGAGGATACTACCCTGAGGAACTCCTGCTGTGATGTTCTGGAGCTGAGATGGCTGACCTCCAACAACAACAACCATCTTCCTTTGTGCTCGGTATGACTCCAACCAGCGGAGAGTTTCCCCCTGATTCCCATTGACTCCACTTTGTCTCAGGATCACTGATGCTACACTCGGTCAAATGCGGCCTTGATGTCAAGGACTGTCACTCTCACCTCACCTCGGGAGTTCAGCTCTTATGACGGAGAGTAAATCTCCTTCTACACTCTTCCCATTAAACACTCCCAGGTCAGGTACAGCATGGGGTTAGATACAGAGTAAATCTCCCTCTACACTATCTACATCGAACACTCCCAGGACAGGTACAGCACGGGGTTAGATACAGAGTAAATCTCATTCTACACTGTTCCCATCAAATACTCCCAGGACAGGTACAGCACAGGGTTAGATACAGAGTAAATCTCCCTCTACACTATCTACATCGACCACTCCCAGGTCAGGTACAGCACGGGGTTCGATACAGAGTAAATCTCCCTCTACACTATCTACATCGAACACTCCCAGGACAGGTACAGCACGGGGTTAGATACAGAGTAAATCTCATTCTACACTGTTCCCATCAAATACTCCCAGGACAGGTACAGCACGGGGTTAGATACAGATTAAATCTCCCTCTACACCGTCCCCATCAAACACTCCCAGGACAGGTGCAGCACGGGGTTAGATACAGAGTAAAGCTCCCTCTACACTATCTCCCTCAAACACTCCCAGGACAGGTACAGCACGGGGTTAGATACAGAGTAAATCTCCCTCTAGACTGTCCCCATCAAATAATCCCAGGATAGGTACAGCACGGGGTTAGATACAGAGTAAATCTCCCTCTGCACTGTCCCCATCAAACACTCCCAGGACAGGTACAGCACGGGGTTAGATACAGAGTAAATCTCCCTCTACACTGTCCCCATCAAACACTCCCAGTACAGGTACAGCACGGGGTTAGATACAGAGTAAAGCTCCCTCTACACTGTCCCCATCAAACACTCCCAGGACAGGTACAGCACGGGGTTAGATACAGAGTAAAGCTCCCTCTACACTGTCCCCATCAAACACTCCCAGGACAGTACAGCACGGGGTTAGATACAGAGTAAATCTCCCTCTACACTGTCCCCATCAAACACTCCCAGGACAGGTACAGCACGGGGTTAGATACAGAGTAAATCTCCCTCTACACTGCCCCCATCAAACACTCCCAGGACAGGTACAGCACGGGGTTAGATACAGAGTAAATCTCCCTCTACACTGTTCCCATCAAACACTCCCAGGACAGGTACAGCACGGGGTTAGATACAGAGTAAATCTCCCTCTACATTGTCCCCATCAAACACTCCCAGGACAGTACAGCACGGGGTTAGATACAGAGTAAATCTCCCTCTACACTGTCCCCATCAAACACTCCCAGGACAGGTACAGCACGGGGTTAGATACAGAGTAAAGCTCCCTCTACACTGTCTCCATCAAACACTCCCAGGACAGGTACAGCACGGGGTTAGATACAGAGTAAATCTCCCTCTAGACTGTCCCCATCAAATAATCCCAGGATAGGTACAGCACGGGGTTAGATATAGAGTAAATCTCCCTCTGCACTGTCCCCATCAAACACTCCCAGGACAGGTACAGCACGGGGTTAGATACAGAGTAAATCTCCCTCTACACTGTCCTCATCAAATACTCCCAGGACAGGTAAAGCACGGGGTTAGATACAGAGTAAAGCTCCCTCTACACTGTCCCCATCAAACACTCCCAGGACAGTACAGCACGGGGTTAGATACAGAGTAAATCTCCCTCTACACTGTCCCCATCAAACACTCCCAGGACAGGTAAAGCACGGGGTTAGATACAGAGTAAATCTTCCTCTACACTGTCCCCATCAAACACTCCCAGGACAGGTAAAGCACGGGGTTAGATACAGAGTAAAGCTCCCTCTACACTGTCCCCATCAAACACTCCCAGGACAGTACAGCACGGGGTTAGATACAGAGTAAATCTCCCTCTACACTGTCCCCATCAAACACTCCCAGGACAGGTACAGCATGGGGTTAGATACAGAGTAAATCTCTCTCTACACTGTCCCCATCAAACACTCCCAGTACAGGTACAGTATGGGGTTAGATACAGAGTAAAGCTCCCTCTACACCGTCCCCATCAAACACTCCCAGGACAGGTACAGCATGGGGTTAGATACAGAGTAAAACACCCTCTACACTGTCCCCATCAAACACTCCCAGTACAGGTACAGTATGGGGTTAGATACAGAGTAAAGCTCCCTCTACACCGTCCCCATCAAACACTCCCAGGACAGGTACAGCATGGGGTTAGATACAGAGTAAAACACCCTCTACACTGTCCCCATCAAACACTCCCAGTACAGGTACAGTATGGGGTTAGATACAGAGTAAAGCTCCCTCTACACTGTCCCCATCAAACACTCCCAGGACAGGTACAGCACGGGGTTAGATACAGAGTAAAACACCCTCTACACTGTCCCCATCAAACACTCCCAGTACAGGTACAGTATGGGGTTAGATACAGAGTAAAGCTCCCTCTACACTGTCCCCATCAAACACTCCCAGGACAGGTACAGCACGGGGTTAGATACAGAGTAAATCTCCCTCTACACTGTCCCCATCAAACACTCCCAGGACAGTACAGCACGGGGTTAGATACAGAGTAAATCTCCCTCTACACTGTCCCCATCAAACACTCCCAGGACAGGTACAGCACGGGGTTAGATACAGAGTAAAGCTCCCTCTACACTGTCTCCATCAAACACTCCCAGGACAAGTACAGCACGGGGTTAGATACAGAGTAAAGCTCCCTCTACACTGTCCCCATCAAACACTTCCAGGACAGGTACAGCACGGGGTTAGATACAGAGTAAATCTCCCTCTACACTGTCCCCATCAAACACACCCAGGAAAGGTACAACATTGGACTGTGTAATACCTGAATGCAGTTGTTTATTTCTCTCTCTGTGACACTCACCGTTTACAGTTATGTTACAGACGTCTCTCAGTGTGATCTGTGCAGTGTCCTCACTGACTGGGTTCCTGGCCTCACACCTGTACACACTGTCCTTGGGCTCCCCAGTGAAATAAAGCTGTAACTCCTCTCCGGTTTTGGAAAGATGATGGGTGCTGTCGTTTCTCAATGCTTCACCTCCCCTCCACCATCTGAAGCTGACGTGATCGCCTGTGTTCACTGAGCAGTTCAGGGTCATGTTGCAGTTCCTCCTGTTCTGATCAATCGTGATGTTTGTTCCTGTCACAGTCTCTGACATTCAGATGGAAAGACAAAAGACACATGAGGAAGGATTGTCCCCCCTTGTGTAACCCCTCAATATCCCGAACCCTCACGCTGCTTCAGACCCTCACTAACCCACTGTGATCCCGGCTCATTCCTCCATCCCCCATTTTAACAGCTCCCTCAGCCATTGAGTTCAAACAGGTCCCATGTGTGGATATAACGGGTGGATGTACATCACACAGAGTGTGACACACACTTTCACTCCAATCACAGACACTCAGTCACTCTCTCTCAGTGACTGTCCCAGTTTTGGGATTGAATCCTGGGAATTCTCTCTGGATCAGTGTTATTGGTGACTCCTGCCAGCAATCCCTGTAACCATTATCAACTGGAGTGCACCCTCTTAATCTGCCCGGTAACTGGTTAAACGAGACCGGACTGGTTAACGACAAGGAGGATCTAGAATTGTGATGGGGACCCAGGGTTCCTTACCCTGCTCAAGGGAGATGTTTGTGTAGTGCTGATGTCACTGGGCTTGTAATCCAAAGACCCAGGCTAATGCCCTGGGGACAGCAGTTCAAATCCCACCACAGCAAATTGTCAAATTAAATCTCAATCAATATAATCTGGAATTGCAAACTAGGCTTAGTGGCGGTGACCAGGACATGATCATCGATAGCTGTAAAAACCCATCTGGTTCTCTAGTGCCCCTCTGGGGAAGGAAATCTGCCCTCCTTACCCGGTCTAGCCTACATAAGACCCCAGATCCACAGCAACTTGGCTGATCATTAGCTGCCCCCTGATTGGCCGAGCCAGCCACTCAGATCGAGGGCAATTAGGGATGGGCAACAAATGCTGGTGGTGCCAGTGACACCCACATCCCAGGAAAGAATAAAATATACCTCAACTACTGGAACATAATACAGGATGTCCTGTCTACACTCAAGGGAAATGAGCGTCTAGACCAGGGCACTGGATTTGGAACCACAATTCTGTTATTTACACGGGGCAGCTGATTGATGAGTATGAGGTGTACCAAATTCTTTGGGAATTGTCCCCAGCCTGAGACAGCCACACCCCCTCTACCTGAACAGGAAATCCAGGACAGGAGCAATTTAAGAAATCGGGAAATATCTATCCCCAAACAGGAATGTGATAAGTTTCAGCAAGAGGTGAAAGGCAGGTGTGTCAGATAGAATCTCACTCACCGTACACGTTCAGTTGTACCGTCTGTGAAGATACATCTCCTGAATCTAGAACAACAGAAACCTCATAGACCCCAGCGTCCTCTCTCTGTAACTCACTGATCTGCAGACTCAAATCCTCTGGATGAAGTTTAAATCGTTTCTTGTACTCCTCAGTATGAAAATATTTGATGATGATGATCCCATTTGCCCATTTCGCTATTTTGCGTTTAGGTGAAGGTCGCATCCATTCAACCTGGTAAACCTTCGATCCCCATGGACAGGGAGACTGACTGACCCAGGGACCCATTCACTGGGAGTCGGGCAGCCTGAATCTGAACTGAGGGAACAAGAGGAGACAGTCAGTGTGTGTGCAACAAGACAGCTCAGTGACTTGTCAATTGATAGAACCATACAGTACAGGAGGCCATTCAGCCCATCGTGTCTGTGCTGGCTTTTTAACAGAGTGATCTAATTAATCCCACTCCCCCTCGCTCTGTCCCCATCTCCCTGCAAATTTCTCTCTTTCAACTATTTCTCCAATTCCCCTTTGGAAAGTCCCGATTGAATCTGCTCCCACCGTCCTTTCAGGCAGCTCATTCCAGATCCCAACAACTCGCTCTGTGAAAACATTTCTCCTCATCCTCATCCCCCTCTGGTCCTTTTCCCGATTCTCTTCAATCTGTGCCCCTCTGGGCACGGACCCTGCTGCCACTGGGAACAGTTTCTCCCTATTTACTCTCTCCAAAACCTTGCCCATTCTGAACGTCTCCATTAAACCTCCCCCTGAACATTCTCTGCTGGAAGGAGAACGATCCTGGGTTCCCCAGTCTCTCCACATGGAGTGAAGACGCCTCAGCTGTGGGAACGTTCTGGAAAATCTCCCCCACACATGGAGCCAAATGAGGAAGCAAACCAGAACAGGGAGAGAGAGTGAGGCACAGAGAGAGAGATGCAGAGAGGGAGTGGGAGAGAATCCGAGAGAGAAAGACAGTGTCAGAAAAAGAGAGAGAGAATCAGAGCGACAAAGACTGTTTAAGAGAAAGAGAGATTCTGAGAGAGAAAGACAGTGGAAGAGAAAGAGAGAAAGAATCAGAGAGACCAAAACAGTGTAAGAGAAAGAGAGAGAGAATCAGAGAGAGAAAGACAATGTCAGAGAATGAGAGAGAGAATCTCTCACACTGTCTTTCTCTCTCTGATTCTCTCTCTCTCTCTAACACTTTCTTTCCCTCTCGGATTATATCTCTCTTTTTCTCACACTGTCTTTCTCTCTCTGAAAGAGAGAGATAATCCGAGAGAGAAAGAAAGTATCAGAGAAAGAGAGAGAGAATCAGAGAGAGAAAAACAGTGTCAGAGAACGAGAGAGGGAGAATCAGGGAGAGAAAGACTGTGTAAGTGAAAGAGAGAAGCAGATAGAGAAAGACAGTGTAATAGAAAGAGAGAGAGAATCAGAGAGAGAAAGACTGTGTAAGAGAAAGAGGGAGAGAATCACAGAGAGAAAGACAGTGTAAGAGAAAGAGAGAATCAGAGAGAGCAAGACGGAAGAGAAAGAGAGAAAGAATCAGAGAGAGAAAGTCAGTGTTAGAGAAAGAGAGAGAGAATCAGAGAGACAAAAACAGTGTAAGAGAAAGAGAGAGAGAATCCGAGAGAGAAAGACAATGTCAGAGAATGAGAGAGAGAATCAGAGAGAGAAAGACAGGGCGAGAGACAGAGAGAGAGAATCAGAGAGAGAAAGACAGTGTCAGAGAAAGAGAGAATCAGAGAGAGAAAGACTGTGTAAGAGAAAGCGAGAGAGAATCCAAGAGAGAAAAACAGTGTCAGAGAAAGAGAGAGAGAATTAGGGAGAGAAAGACTGTGTAAGTGAAAGAGAGAAGCAGATAGAGAAAGTCAGTGTCAGAGAAAGAGAGAGAGAATCAGGGAGAGAAAGACTGTGTAAGTGAAAGAGAGAGAGAATCAGAGAGAGAAAGACAGTGTAATAGAAAGAGAGAGAGAATCAGAGAGAGAAAAACAGTGCGAGAGAAAGAGACAGAGAATCAGGGAGAGAAAGACAGTGTCAGAGAAAGAGAGTGAATCAGAGAGAGAAAGACATTGTAAGAGAAAGAGAGAGAGAGAGAATCAGAGAGAAAGACAGTATAAGAGAATCAGAGAGAGAAAGAGAGAGAAAAACCCTGTAAGAGAAAGAGAGAGAGAAAGACAGTGTAAGAGCAAGAGAAAGAGAATCAGAGAGAGAAAGACAGTGTCAGAGAAAGAGAGTAAATCAGAGAGAGAAAGACAGTGCAAGAGAAAGAGTCAGACAATCAGAGATAGAAAGACAGTGTCAGAGAAAGAGAGAGAGAATCAGAGAGAGAACGACAGTGTAAGAGAAAGAGAGAGAGAATCAGAGAGGGAAAGACAGTGTAAGAGAAAGAGAGAATCAGAGAGAGAAAGACTGTGTAAGAGAAAGAGAGAGAGAATCAGAGAGAGAAAGAGAGTGTCAGAGAAAGAGAGAGAGAGAATCAGAGAGAGAAATCAGTTTAAGAGAAAGAGAGAGAGAAACAGAGAGAGAAAGACATTGTAAGAGAAAGAGAGAGAGAGAATCAGAGACAGAAAGACAGTGTCAGAGAAAGACAGAATCAGAGAGAAAATGACAGTGTAAGAGAAAGAGAGAGAGAATCAGAGAGTGAAAGACAGTGTCAGGGAGCGAGAGATATAATCAGAGAGAGAAAGACAGTGGTAGAGAAAGAGAGAGAGAATCAGAGAAAGAGAGTGTAAGGGAAAGAGAAAGAGAATCAGAGAGAGAAGGACAGTGTCAGAGAATGAGAGAGAGATTCAGAGAGAGAAAGACAGTGTCAGAGAACGAGAGAATCAGAGAGAGAAAGACAATGGAAGATAAAGAGAGAGAGAGAATCAGAGGAAGAGAGTGTAAGAGAAAGAGAGAGAGAATCAGAGAGAGAAAGACAGTGTCAGAGACCGAGCGATAGAATGAGAGAGAGAAAGACAGTGGTAGAGACTGAGAGAGAATAAGAGAAAGAGAGTGTAAGGGAAAGAGAGAGAGAATCAGAGAGAGAAAGAAAGTGTCAAGAGTATGAGAGAGAGAGAACCAGAGAGAGAAAGAGAGTGTAAGAGAGAGAGAGAGAGAATCGGAGAAAGAGAGAGAAAGACAGTGTAAGAGAAAGAGAGAGAGAATCACAGAGAGAATGACAGTGTAAGAGAATGAGAGAGAGAGAACCAGAGAGAGAAAGAGAGTGTAAGAGACAGAGAGAGAGAATCGGAGAGAGAAAGAGAGAGAAAGACAGTGTAAGAGAAAGAGAGAGAGAATCAGAGAGAGAAGGACAGTGTAAGAGATAGAGAGAGAGAGAATCAGAGAGAGAAAGACTGTGTAAGAGAAAGAGGGAGAGAATCAGAGAGAGAAAGACAGAGTAAGAGAAAGAGAGAATCAGAGAGAGCAAGATATGGAAGAGAAAGAGAGAAAGAATCAGAGAGAGAAAGTCAGTGTTAGAGAAAGAGAGAGAGAATCAGAGAGACAAAAACAGTGTAAGAGAAAGAGAGAGAGAATCCGAGAGAGAAAGACAATGTCAGAGAATGAGAGAGAGAATCAGAGAGAGTAAGACAGGGCGAGAGACAGAGAGAGAGAATCAGAGAGAGAAAGACAGTGTCAGAGAAAGAGAGAGAGAATCGGAGAGACAAACACAGTGTAAGAGAAAGAGAGAATCAGAGAGAGAAAGACAGTGTAAGAGAAAGAGGGAGAGTATCAGGGAGAGAAAGACTGTGTAAGTGAAAGAGAGAAGCAGATAGAGAAAGTCAGTATCAGAGAAAGAGAGAGAGAATCAGGGAGAGAAAGACTGTGTAAGTGAAAGAGAGAAGCAGAAAGAGAAACACAGTGTAATAGAAAGAGAGAGAGAATCAGAGAGAGAAAGACATTGTAAGAGAAAGAGAGAGAGAGAGAAACAGAGCGACAAAGACTGTTTAAGAGAAAGAGAGAGAAAATCAGAGAGAGAATCAGAGAGAGAAAGACGGTATAAGAGAAAGAGAGAGAGACAATCAGAGAGAGAAAGAGAGAGAAAGACAGTGTAAGAGAAAGAGAGAATCAGAGAGAGAAAGACAGTGTAAGAGAAAGAGAGAGAGAATCCGAGAGAGAAAATCAGTGTCACAGAAAGAGAGAGAGAATCAGAGAGAGAAAATCATTGTAAGAGATAGAGAGAGAGAATCAAAGAGAGCAAGACAGTGGAAGAGAAAGAGAGAAAGAAT
The DNA here is from genome assembly GCF_017639515.1 of Carcharodon carcharias. Classification (NCBI taxonomy): domain Eukaryota; kingdom Metazoa; phylum Chordata; class Chondrichthyes; order Lamniformes; family Lamnidae; genus Carcharodon; species Carcharodon carcharias. The sequence continues at coordinate 158,160 of NC_054486.1, read as the reverse complement.
CAGAGAGAGAAAGACAGTGTGAGAGATAGAGAGAGAGAGAATCAGAGGGAGACAAACAATGTAAGAGAAAGTGAGAGATTCAGAGGGAGAAAGACAGTGGAAGAGAAAGAGAGAGAGAATCAGAGAGAGAAAGTCAGTGTCAGAGAAAGAGAGAGAGAATCGGAGAGAGAAAGGCAGTGTAAGAGAAAGAGAGAGAGGATCCGAGAGAGAACGACAGTGTAATAGAAAGAGAGAGGGAATCAGAGAGAGAAAGACTGTGTCAGAGAAAGAGAGAGAGAATCAGAGAGAGTAAGACAGTGTAAGAGAAAGAGAGAGAGAATCAGAGAGAGAAAGACAGTATAAGAGAAAGCGAGAATGAATCAGAGAGAGAAAGACATTGCCAGAGAAAGAGAGAGAGATTCGGAGAGAGAAAGACAGTGTCAGAGAAAGAGAGAGAGAATCAGAGAGAGAAAGGCAGTGTAAGAGAAAGAGAGAGACAATCAGAGAGAGAAAGACAGTATTAGGGAAAGAGAGAGAGAATCAGAGAGTGAAAGAGAGAGAGAAAATCCCTGTAAGAGAAAGAGGGAGAGAAAGACAGTGTAAGAGCAAGAGAGAGAGAATCAGGGAGAGAAAGACCGTGTAAGAGAAAGAGTGAGTGAGAGAATCAGAGAGAGAAGCACAGTGTAAGAGAAAGAGAGAGAGAATCAGAGAGAGAGAGACATTGTCAGAGAAAGAGAGAGAGAATCAGAGAGAGAAAGACAATGTCAGAGAAAGAGAGAGAGAATCAGACAGAGAAAGACAGTGTCAGAGAAAGAGAGAGAGAATCAGAGAGAGAAAGACGGTATAAGAGAAAGAGAGAGAGAAAGACAGTGTAAGAGCAAGAGAGAGAGAATCAGAGAGAGAAAGACAGTATAAGAGAAAGAGAGAGAGACAATCAGAGAGAGAAAGAGAGAGAAAGACAGTGTAAGAGAAAGAGAGAATCAGAGAGAGAAAGACAGTGTAAGAGAAAGAGAGAGAGAATCCGAGAGAGAAAATCAGTGTCACAGAAAGAGAGAGAGAATCAGAGAGAGAAAATCATTGTAAGAGATAGAGAGAGAGAATCAAAGAGAGCAAGACAGTGGAAGAGAAAGAGAGAAAGAATCAGAGAGAGAAAGACAGTGCAAGAGAAAGAGTCAGACAATCAGAGATAGAAAGACAGTGTCAGAGAAAGAGAGAGAGAATAAGAGAGAGAAAGACAGTGTCAGAGAAAGACAGAATCAGAGAGAGAATGACAGTGTAAGAGAAAGAGAGAGAGAATCAGAGAGTGAAAGACAGTGTCAGAGACCGAGAGATATAATCAGAGAGAGACAGACAGTGGTAGAGAAAGAGAGAGAGAATCAGAGAAAGAGAGTGTAAGGGAAAGAGAGAGAGAATCAGAGAGAGAAAGACAGTGTCAGAGAACGAGAGAATCAGAGAGAGAAAGACAATGGAAGATAAAGAGAGAGAGAGAATCAGAGGAAGAGAGTCTAAGAGAAAGAGAGAGAGAATTAGAGAGAGAAAGACAGTGTCAGAGACCGAGCGATAGAATGAGAGAGAGAAAGACAGTGGTAGAGAGTGAGAGAGAATCAGAAAAAGAGAGTGTAAGGGAAAGAGAGAGAGAATGAGAGAGAGAAAGACAGTGTCAGAGAATGAGAGAGAGAATCAGAGAGAGAAAGACAGGGCGAGAGACAGAGAGAGAGAATCAGAGAGAGAAAGAAAGTGTCAGAGAAAGAGAGAGAGAATTGGAGAGACAAACACAGTGTAAGAGAAAGAGAGAATCAGAGAGAGAAAGACAGTGCAAGAGAAAGAGAGAGAGAATCAGGGAGAGCAAGACAGTGGAAGAGAAAGAGAGAGAGAATCAGAGAGAGAAAGACAGTGTGAGAGATAGAGAGAGAGAATCAGAGGGAGACAAACAACGTAAGAGAAAGTGAGAGATTCAGAGGGAGAAAGACAGTGGAAGAGAAAGAGAGAGAGAATCAGAGAGAGAAAGTCAGTGTCAGAGAAAGAGAGAGAGAATCGGAGAAAGAAAGACAGTGTAATAGAAAGAGAGACAGAATCAGGGAGAGAAAGACATTGTAAGAGAAAGAGAGAGAGAGAAATTCAGAGCGACAAAGACTGTGTAAGAGAAAGAGAGAATCAGAGAGAGAAAGACAGTGTAAGAGAAAGAGAGAATCAGAGAGAGCAAGACGGAAGAGAAAGAGAGAAAGAATGAGAGAGAGAAAGTCAGTGTTAGAGAAAGAGAGAGAGAATCAGAGAGACAAAAACAGTGTAAGAGAAAGAGAGAGAGAATCCGAGAGAGAAAGACAATGTCAGAGAATGAGAGAGAGAATCAGAGAGAGAAAGACAGGGCGAGAGACAGAGAGAGAGAATCAGAGAGAGAAAGACAGTGTGAGAGATAGAGAGAGAGAGAATCAGAGGGAGACAAACAACGTAAGAGAAAGTGAGAGATTCAGAGGGAGAAAGACAGTGGAAGAGGAAGAGAGAGAGAATCAGAGAGAGAAAGTCAGTGTCAGAGAAAGAGAGAGAGAATCGGAGAGAGAATGGCAGTGTAAGAGAAAGAGAGAGAGGATCCGAGAGAGAACGACAGTGTAAGAGAAAGAGAGAGAGAATCAGAGAGAGAAAGACAGTATAAGAGAAAGAGAGAGAGAATCAGAGAGAGAAAGACGTTGTCAGAGAAAGAGAGAGAGAATCAGAGAGAGAAAGACAATGTCAGAGAAAGAGAGAGAGAATCAGAGAGAATGACAGTGTAAGAGAAAGAGAGAGAGAATCAGAGAGAGAAAGACGGTATAAGAGAAAGAGGGAGAGAAAGACAGTGTAAGAGCAAGAGAGAGAGAATCAGAGAGAGAAAGACAGTGTCAGAGAAAGAGAGTGAATCAGGGAGTGAAAGACAGTATAAGAGATAGAGTCAGACAATCAGAGATAGAAAGACAGTGTCAGAGAAAGAGAAAGCGAATCAGAGAGCGAAAGACAGTGTAAGAGAAAGAGAGAGAGAATCAGAGAGGGAAAGACAGTGTAAGAGAAAGATAGAATCAAAGAGTGAAAGACTGTGTAAGAGAAAGAGAGAGAGAATCAGAGAGAGAAAGACAGTGTCAGAGAAAGAGAGAGAGAGAATCAGAGAGAGAAATCAGTTTAAGAGAAAGAGAGAGAGAATCAGAGAGAGAAAGACATTGTAAGAGAAAGAGAGAGAGAGAATCAGAGACGGAAAGACAGTGTCAGAGAAAGACAGAATCAGAGAGAGAATGACAGTGTAAGAGAAAGAGAGAAAGAATCAGAGAGTGAAAGACAGTGTCAGAGAGCGAGAGATATAATCAGAGAGAGAAAGACAGTGGTAGAGAAAGAGAGAGAGAATCAGAGAAAGAGAGTGTAAGGGAAAGAGAGAGAGTATCAGAGAGAGAAAGACAGTGTCAGAGAACGAGAGAATCAGAGAGAGAAAGACAATGGAAGATAAAGAGAGAGAGAGAATCAGAGGAAGAGAGTGTAAGAGAAAGAGAGAGAGAATCAGAGAGAGAAAGACAGTGTCAGAGACCGAGCGATAGAATGAGAGAGAGAAAGACAGTTGTAGAGAGTGAGATAGAATCAGAGAAAGAGAGTGTAAGGGAAAGAGAGAGAGAATGAGAGAGAGAAAGACAGTGTCAAGAGTATGAGAGAGAGAGAACCAGAGAGAGAAAGAGAGTGTAAGAGAGAGAGAGAGAGAATCGGAGAAAGAGAGAGAAAGACAGTGTAAGAGAAAGAGAGAGAGAATCACAGAGAGAATGACAGTGTAAGAGAATGAGAGAGAGAGAACCAGAGAGAGAAAGAGAGTATAAGAGAAAGAGAGAGAGAATCAGAGAGGGAAAGACAGTGTAAGAGAAAGAGAGAATCAAAGAGAGAAAGACTGTGTAAGAGAAAGAGAGAGAGAGAATCAGAGAGCGAAATCAGTTTAAGAGAAAGAGAGAGAGAATCAGAGAGAGAAAGACAGCGTAAGAGAAAGAGAGAGAGAATCCGAGAGAGAAAGAAAGTATCAGAGAAAGAGAGAGAGAATCCGAGAGAGAAAGAAAGTATCAGAGAAAGAGAGAGAAAATCAAAGCGACAAAGACCGTGTAAGAGAAAGAGATAGAGAATCCAAGAGAGAAAAACAGTGTCAGAGAAAGAGAGAGAGAATCAGGGAGAGAAAGACTGTGTAAGTGAAAGAGAGAAGCAGATAGAGAAAGACAGATAAGAGAAAGAGAAGGAGAATCCGAGAGAGAAAGTCAGTGTCAGAGAACGAGAGAGAGAATCAGAGAGAGAAAATCAGTGTAAGAGATAGAGAGAGAGAAGCAGAGAGAGCAAGACAGTGGAAGAGAAAGAGAGAAAGAATCAGAGAGAGAAAGACAGTGTGAGAGATAGAGAGAGAGAGATTCAGAGGGAGACAAACAACGTAAGAGAAAGTGAGAGATTCAGAGGGAGAAAGACAGTGGAAGAGAAAGAGTGAGAGAATCAGAGAGAGAAAGTCAGTGTCAGAGAAAGAGAGAGAGAATCGGAGAGAGAAAGACAGTGTAAGAGAAAGAGAGAGAGAATCAGGGAGAGAAAGACTGTGTAAGTGAAAGAGTTAAGCAGATAGATAAAGTCAGTGTCAGAGAAAGAGAGAGAGAATCAGGGAGAGAAAGACTGTGTAAGTGAAAGAGAGAAGCAGAAAGAGAAAGACAGTGTAATAGAAAGAGAGAGAGAATCAGAGAGAGAAAGACAGTGTCAGAGAAAGAGAGAGAGAATCGGAGAGACAAACACAGTGTAAGAGAAAGAGAGAATCAGAGAGAGAAAGACAGTGTAAGAGAAAGAGAGAGAGACAATCAGAGAGAGAAAGAGAGAGAAAGACAGTGTAAGAGAAAGAGAGAATCAGAGAGAGAAAGACAGTGTAAGAGAAAGAGAGAGAGAATCCGAGAGTGAAAATCAGTGTCACAGAAAGAGAGAGAGAATCAGAGAGAGAAAATCATTGTAAGAGATAGAGAGAGAGAATCAAAGAGAGCAAGACAGTGTCAGAGAAAGAGAGAGAGAGACAATCAGAGAGAGAAAGAGAGAGAAAGACAGTGTAAGAGAAAGAGAGAATCAGAGAGAGAAAGACAGTGTAAGAGAAAGAGAGAGAGAATCCGAGAGAGAAAATCAGTGTCACAGAAAGAGAGAGAGAATCAGAGAGAGAAAATCATTGTAAGAGATAGAGAGAGAGAATCAGAGAGAGCAAGACAGTGGAAGAGAAAGAGAGAAAGAATCAGAGAGAGAAAGACAGTGTGAGAGATAGAGAGAGAGAGAATCAGAGGGAGACAAACAACGTAAGAGAAAGTGAGAGATTCAGAGGGAGAAAGACAGTGGAAGAGAAAGAGAGAGAGAATCAGAGAGAGAAAGTCAGTGTCAGAGAAAGAGAGAGAGAATCGGAGAGAGAAAGACAGTGTAAGAGAAAGAGAGACAGAATCAGGGAGAGAAAGACTGTGTAAGTGAAAGAGAGAAGCAGATAGAGAAAGTCAGTGTCAGAGAAAGAGAGAGAGAATCAGGGAGAGAAAGACTGTGTAAGTGAAAGAGAGAAGCAGAAAGAGAAAGACAGTGTAATAGAAAGAGAGAGAGAATCAGAGAGAGAAAGACATTGTAAGAGAAAGAGAGAGAGAGAGAATCAGAGCGACAAAGACTGTGTAAGAGAAAGAGAGAGAGAATCAGAGAGAGAATCAGAGAGAGAAAGACGGAAGAGAAAGAGAGAAAGAATGAGAGAGAGAAAGTCAGTGTTAGAGAAAGAGAGAGAGAATCAGAGAGACAAAAACAGTGTAAGAGAAAGAGAGAGAGAATCCGAGAAAGAAAGACAATGTCAGAGAATGAGAGAGAGAATCAGAGAGAGAAAGACAGGGCGAGAGACAGAGAGAGAGAATCAGAGAGAGAAAGAAAGTGTCAGAGAAAGAGAGAGAGAATTGGAGAGACAAACACAGTGTAAGAGAAAGAGAGAATCAGAGAGAGAAAGACAGTGTAAGAGAAAGGGAGAGAGAATCAGGGAGAGCAAGACAGTGGAAGAGAAAGAGAGAGAGAATCAGAGAGAGAAAAACAGTGTGAGAGATAGAGAGAGAGAATCAGCGGGAGACAAACAACGTAAGAGAAAGTGAGAGATTCAGAGGGAGAAAGACAGTGGAAGAGAAAGAGAGAGAGAATCAGAGAGAGAAAGTCAGTGTCAGAGAAAGAGAGAGAGAATCGGAGAAAGAAAGACAGTGTAAGAGAAAGAGAGACAGAATCAGGGAGAGAAAGACTGTGTAAGTGAAAGAGAGAAGCAGATAGAGAAAGTCAGTGTCAGAGAAAGAGAGAGAGAATCAGGGAGAGAAAGACTGTGTAAGTGAAAGAGAGAAGCAGAAAGAGAAAGACAGTGTAATAGAAAGAGAGAGAGAATCAGAGACAGAAAGACATTGTAAGAGAAAGAGAGAGAGAGAAATTCAGAGCGACAAAGACTGTGTAAGAGAAAGAGAGAATCAGAGAGAGAAAGACAGTGTAAGAGAAAGAGAGAATCAGAGAGAGCAAGACGGAAGAGAAAGAGAGAAAGAATCAGAGAGAGAAAGTCAGTGTTAGAGAAAGAGAGAGAGAATCAGAGAGACAAAAACAGTGTAAGAGAAAGAGAGAGAGAATCCGAGAGAGAAAGACAATGTCAGAGAATGAGAGAGAGAATCAGAGAGAGAAAGACAGGGCGAGAGACAGAGAGAGAGAATCAGGGAGAGAAAGAAATTGTCAGAGAAAGAGAGAGAGAATTGGAGAGACAAACACAGTGTAAGAGAAAGAGAGAATCAGAGAGAGAAAGACAGTGTATAAGAAAGAGAGAGAGAATCAGGGAGAGCCAGACAGTGGAAGAGAAAGAGAGAGAGAATCAGAGAGAGAAAGACAGTGTGAGAGATAGAGAGAGAGAGAATCAGAGGGAGACAAACAACGTAAGAGAAAGTGAGAGATTCAGAGGGAGAAAGACAGTGGAAGAGAAAGAGAGAGAGAATCAGAGAGAGAAAGTCAGTGTCAGAGAAAGAGAGAGAGAATCGGAGAGAGAATGGCAGTGTAAGAGAAAGAGAGAGAGGATCCGAGAGAGAACGACAGTGTAATAGAAAGAGAGAGAGAATCAGAGAGAGAAAGACAGTATAAGAGAAAGAGAGAGAGAATCAGAGAGAGAAAGACATTGTCAGAGAAAGAGAGAGAGAATCAGAGAGAGAAAGACAATGTCAGAGAAAGAGAGAGAGAATCAGAGAGAATGACAGTGTAAGAGAAAGAGAGAGAGAATCAGAGAGAGAAAGACGGTATAAGAGAAAGAGGGAGAGAAAGACAGTGTAAGAGCAAGAGAGAGAGAATCAGAGAGAGAAAGACAGTGTCAGAGAAAGAGAGTGAATCAGGGAGTGAAAGACAGTATAAGAGATAGAGTCAGACAATCAGAGATAGAAAGACAGTGTCAGAGAAAGAGAAAGAGAATCAGAGAGAGAAAGACAGTGTAAGAGAAAGAGAGAGAGAATCAGAGAGGGAAAGACAGTGTAAGAGAAAGATAGAATCAAAGAGTGAAAGACTTTGTAAGAGAAAGAGAGAGAGAATCAGAGAGAGAAAGACAGTGTCAGAGAAAGAGAGAGAGAGAATCAGAGAGAGAAATCAGTTTAAGAGAAAGAGAGAGAGAATCAGAGAGAGAAAGACATTGTAAGAGAAAGAGAGAGAGAGAATCAGAGACGGAAAGACAGTGTCAGAGAAAGACAGAATCAGAGAGAGAATGACAGTGTAAGAGAAAGAGAGAAAGAATCAGAGAGTGAAAGACAGTGTCAGAGAGCGAGAGATATAATCAGAGAGAGAAAGACAGTGGTAGAGAAAGAGAGAGAGAATCAGAGAAAGAGAGTGTAAGGGAAAGAGAGAGAGTATCAGAGAGAGAAAGACAGTGTCAGAGAACGAGAGAATCAGAGAGAGAAAGACAATGGAAGATAAAGAGAGAGAGAGAATCAGAGGAAGAGAGTGTAAGAGAAAGAGAGAGAGAATCAGAGAGAGAAAGACAGTGTCAGAGACCGAGCGATAGAATGAGAGAGAGAAAGACAGTTGTAGAGAGTGAGAGAGAATCAGAGAAAGAGAGTGTAAGGGAAAGAGAGAGAGAATGAGAGAGAGAAAGACAGTGTCAAGAGTATGAGAGAGAGAGAACCAGAGAGAGAAAGAGAGTGTAAGAGAGAGAGAGAGAGAATCGGAGAAAGAGAGAGAAAGACAGTGTAAGAGAAAGAGAGAGAGAATCACAGAGAGAATGACAGTGTAAGAGAATGAGAGAGAGAGAACCAGAGAGAGAAAGAGAGTATAAGAGAAAGAGAGAGAGAATCAGAGAGGGAAAGACAGTGTAAGAGAAAGAGAGAATCAAAGAGAGAAAGACTGTGTAAGAGAAAGAGAGAGAGAATCAGAGAGAGAAAGACAGTGTCAGAGAAAGAGAGAGAGAGAATCAGAGAGCGAAATCAGTTTAAGAGAAAGAGAGAGAGAATCCGAGAGAGAAAGAAAGTATCAGAGAAAGAGAGAGAAAATCAGAGCGACAAAGACCGTGTAAGAGAAAGAGATAGAGAATCCAAGAGAGAAAAACAGTGTCAGAGAAAGAGAGAGAGAATCAGGGAGAGAAAGACTGTGTAAGTGAAAGAGAGAAGCAGATAGAGAAAGACAGATAAGAGAAAGAGAGAGAGAATCCGAGAGAGAAAGTCAGTGTCAGAGAACGAGAGAGAGAATCAGAGAGAGAAAATCAGTGTAAGAGATAGAGAGAGAGAAGCAGAGAGAGCAAGACAGTGGAAGAGAAAGAGAGAAAGAATCAGAGAGAGAAAGACAGTGTGAGCGATAGAGAGAGAGATTCAGAGGGAGACAAACAACGTAAGAGAAAGTGAGAGATTCAGAGAGAGAAAGACAGTGGAAGAGAAAGAGAGAGAGAATCAGAGAGAGAAAGACAGTGTAAGATAAAGAGAGAGAGAATCAGAAAGAGAAGGTCAGAGTCAGAGGAAGAGAGAGAGAATCGGAGAGACAAACACAGTGTAAGAGAAAGAGAGAATCAGAGAGAGAAAGACAGTGTAAGAGAAAGAGAGAGAGAATCAGAGAGAGAAAGTCAGTGGAAGAGAAAGAGAGAAAGAATCAGAGAGAGAAAGTCAGTGTTAGAGAAAGAGAGAGAGAATCAGAGAGACAAAAACAGTGTAAGAGAAAGAGAGAGAGAATCCGAGAGAGAAAGACAATGTCAGAGAATGAGAGAGAGAATCGGAGAGAGAAAGACAGTCCGAGAGAAAGAGACAGAGAATCAGGGAGAGAAAGACAGGGTCAGAGAAAGAGAGTGAATCAGAGAGAGAAAGACAGTGTAAGAGAAAGAGAGAGAGAGAGAATCAGAGAGAGAAAGACAGTATAAGAGAATCAGAGAGAGAGAGATAATCAGAGAGATTAAGAGAGAGAAAAACCCTGTAAGAGAAAGAGAGAGAGAAAGACAGTTTAAGAGCAAGAGAGAGAATCAGAGAGAGAAAGACAGTGTCAGAGAAAGAGAGTGAATCAGAGAGAGAAAGACAGTGTAAGAGAAAGAGAGAGAGAATCAGAGAGGGAAAGACAGTGTAAGAGAAAGAGAGAATCAGAGAGAGAAAGACTGTGTAAGAGAAAGAGAGAGAGAATCAGAGAGAGAAAGACAGTGTCAGAGAAAGAGAGAGAGAGAATCAGAGAGAGAAATCAATTTAAGAGAAAGAGAGAGAGAATCAGAGAGAGAAAGACATTGTAATAGAAAGAGAGAGAGAGAATCAGAGACAGAAAGACAGTGTCAGAGAAAGACAGAATCAGAGAGAGAATGACAGTGTAAGAGAAAGAGAGAGAGAATCAGAGAGTGAAAGACAGTGTCAGGGACCGAGAGATATAATCAGAGAGAGAAAGACAGTGGTAGAGAAAGAGAGAGAGAATCAGAGAAAGAGAGTGTAAGGGAAAGAGAGAGAGAATCAGAGAGAGAAAGACAGTGTCAGAGAATCAGAGAGAGATTCAGAGAGAGAAAGACAGTGTCAGAGAACGAGAGAATCAGAGAGAGAAAGACAATGGAAGATAAAGTGAGAGAGAGAATCAGAGGAAGAGAGTGTAAGAGAAAGAGAGAGAGAATCACAGAGAGAAAGACAGTGTCAGAGACCGAGCAATAGAATGAGAGAGAGATAGACAGTGGTAGAGAGTGAGAGAGAATCAGGGAAAGAGAGTGTAAGGGAAAGAGAGAGAGAATCAGAGAAGGAAAGACAGTGTCAAGAGTATGAGAGAGAGAGAACCAGAGAGAGAAAGAGAGTGTAAGAGACAGAGAGAGAGAATCGGAGAAAGAGAGAGAAAGACAGTGTAAGAGAAAGAGAGAGAGAATCACAGAGAGAGAAAGAGAGTGTAAGAGACAGAGAGAGAGAATCGGAGAGAGAAAGAGAGAGAAAGACAGTGTAAGAGAAAGAGAGAGCGAATCAGAGAGAGGACAGTGTAAGAGATAGAGAGAGAGAGAATCAGAGAGAGAAAGAGACAGAAAGGCAGTGTAAGAGAAAGAGAGAGAGAATCAGAGAGAGAAGGACAGTGTAAGAGATAGAGAGAAAGAGAATCAGCGCGACAAAGACTATGTAAGAGAAAGAGAGAGAGAATCAGAGAGAGAAAGACAGTGTAAGAGAAAGAGAGAATCAGAGAGAGCAAGACATGGAAGAGAAAGAGAGAAAGAATCAGAGAGAGAAAGACAATGTCAGAGAATGAGAGAGAGAATCAGAGAGAGAAAGACAGTGCGAGAGACAGAGAGAGAGAATCAGAGAGAGAAAGACAGTGTCAGAGAAAGAGAGAGAGAATCGGAGAGACAAACACAGTGTAAGAGAAAGAGAGAATCAGAGAGAGAAAGACAGTGTAAGAGAAAGAGAGAGAGAATCAGGGAGAGAAAGACTGTGTAAGTGAAAGAGAGAAGCAGATAGAGAAAGTCAGTGTCAGAGAAAGAGAGAGAGAATCAGAGAGAGAAAGACATTGCAAGAGAAAGAGAGAGAGAATCAGAGGGAGAATCAGAGAGAGAAAGACATTATAAGAAAAACAGAGAGAGAATCAGAGAGAGAAAGACAGTGTAAGAGAAAGAGAGAGAGACAATCAGAGAGAGAAAGAGAGAGAAAGACAGCGTAAGTGAAAGAGAGAATCAGAGAGAGAAAGACAGTGTAAGAGAAAGAGAGAGAGAATCCGAGAGAGAAAATCAGTGTCACAGAAAGGGAGAGAGAATCAGAGAGAGACAATCATTGTAAGAGATAGAGAGAGAGAATCAGAGAGAGCAAGACAGTGGAAGAGAAAGAGAGAAAGAATCAGAGAGAGAAAGACAGTGTGAGAGATAGAGAGAGAGAGAATCAGAGGGAGACAAACAACGTAAGAGAAAGTGAGAGAATCAGAGGGAGAAAGACAGTGGAAGAGAAAGAGAGAGAGAATCAGAGAGAGAAAGACAGTGTCAGAGAAAGAGAGAGAGAGAATCAGAGAGAGAAATCAGTTTAAGAGAAAGAGAGAGAGAATCAGAGAGAGAAAGACATTGTAAGAGAAAGAGAGAGAGAGAATCAGAGACGGAAAGACAGTGTCAGAGAAAGACAGAATCAGAGAGAGAATGACAGTGTAAGAGAAAGAGAGAAAGAATCAGAGAGTGAAAGACAGTGTCAGAGAGCGAGAGATATAATCAGAGAGAGAAAGACAGTGGTAGAGAAAGAGAGAGAGAATCAGAGAAAGAGAGTGTAAGGGAAAGAGAGAGAGTATCAGAGAGAGAAAGACAGTGTCAGAGAACGAGAGAATCAGAGAGAGAAAGACAATGGAAGATAAAGAGAGAGAGAGAATCAGAGGAAGAGAGTGTAAGAGAAAGAGAGAGAGAATCAGAGAGAGAAAGACAGTGTCAGAGACCGAGCGATAGAATGAGAGAGAGAAAGACAGTTGTAGAGAGTGAGAGAGAATCAGAGAAAGAGAGTGTAAGGGAAAGAGAGAGAGAATGAGAGAGAGAAAGACAGTGTCAAGAGTATGAGAGAGAGAGAACCAGAGAGAGAAAGAGAGTGTAAGAGAGAGAGAGAGAGAATCGGAGAAAGAGAGAGAAAGACAGTGTAAGAGAAAGAGAGAGAGAATCACAGAGAGAATGACAGTGTAAGAGAATGAGAGAGAGAGAACCAGAGAGAGAAAGAGAGTATAAGAGAAAGAGAGAGAGAATCAGAGAGGGAAAGACAGTGTAAGAGAAAGAGAGAATCAAAGAGAGAAAGACTGTGTAAGAGAAAGAGAGAGAGAATCAGAGAGAGAAAGACAGTGTCAGAGAAAGAGAGAGAGAGAATCAGAGAGCGAAATCAGTTTAAGAGAAAGAGAGAGAGAATCAGAGAGAGAAAGACAGCGTAAGAGAAAGAGAGAGAGAATCCGAGAGAGAAAGAAAGTATCAGAGAAAGAGAGAGAAAATCAAAGCGACAAAGACCGTGTAAGAGAAAGAGATAGAGAATCCAAGAGAGAAAAACAGTGTCAGAGAAAGAGAGAGAGAATCAGGGAGAGAAAGACTGTGTAAGTGAAAGAGAGAAGCAGATAGAGAAAGACAGATAAGAGAAAGAGAAGGAGAATCCGAGAGAGAAAGTCAGTGTCAGAGAACGAGAGAGAGAATCAGAGAGAGAAAATCAGTGTAAGAGATAGAGAGAGAGAAGCAGAGAGAGCAAGACAGTGGAAGAGAAAGAGAGAAAGAATCAGAGAGAGAAAGACAGTGTGAGAGATAGAGAGAGAGAGATTCAGAGGGAGACAAACAACGTAAGAGAAAGTGAGAGATTCAGAGAGAGAAAGACAGTGGAAGAGAAAGAGTGAGAGAATCAGAGAGAGAAAGTCAGTGTCAGAGAAAGAGAGAGAGAATCGGAGAGAGAAAGACAGTGTAAGAGAAAGAGAGAGAGAATCAGGGAGAGAAAGACTGTGTAAGTGAAAGAGTTAAGCAGATAGATAAAGTCAGTGTCAGAGAAAGAGAGAGAGAATCAGGGAGAGAAAGACTGTGTAAGTGAAAGAGAGAAGCAGAAAGAGAAAGACAGTGTAATAGAAAGAGAGAGAGAATCAGAGAGAGAAAGACAGTGTCAGAGAAAGAGAGAGAGAATCGGAGAGACAAACACAGTGTAAGAGAAAGAGAGAATCAGAGAGAGAAAGACAGTGTAAGAGAAAGAGAGAGAGACAATCAGAGAGAGAAAGAGAGAGAAAGACAGTGTAAGAGGGAGAGAGAATCAGAGAGAGAAAGACAGTGTAAGAGAAAGAGAGAGAGAATCCGAGAGTGAAAATCAGTGTCACAGAAAGAGAGAGAGAATCAGAGAGAGAAAATCATTGTAAGAGATAGAGAGAGAGAATCAAAGAGAGCAAGACAGTGTCAGAGAAAGAGAGAGAGAGACAATCAGAGAGAGAAAGAGAGAGAAAGACAGTGTAAGAGAAAGAGAGAATCAGAGAGAGAAAGACAGTGTAAGAGAAAGAGAGAGAGAATCCGAGAGAGAAAATCAGTGTCACAGAAAGAGAGAGAGAATCAGAGAGAGAAAATCATTGTAAGAGATAGAGAGAGAGAATCAGAGAGAGCAAGACAGTGGAAGAGAAAGAGAGAAAGAATCAGAGAGAGAAAGACAGTGTGAGAGATAGAGAGAGAGAGAATCAGAGGGAGACAAACAACGTAAGAGAAAGTGAGAGATTCAGAGGGAGAAAGACAGTGGAAGAGAAAGAGAGAGAGAATCAGAGAGAGAAAGTCAGTGTCAGAGAAAGAGAGAGAGAATCGGAGAGAGAAAGACAGTGTAAGAGAAAGAGAGACAGAATCAGGGAGAGAAAGACTGTGTAAGTGAAAGAGAGAAGCAGATAGAGAAAGTCAGTGTCAGAGAAAGAGAGAGAGAATCAGGGAGAGAAAGACTGTGTAAGTGAAAGAGAGAAGCAGAAAGAGAAAGACAGTGTAATAGAAAGAGAGAGAGAATCAGAGAGAGAAAGACATTGTAAGAGAAAGAGAGAGAGAGAGAATCAGAGCGACAAAGACTGTGTAAGAGAAAGAGAGAGAGAATCAGAGAGAGAATCAGAGAGAGCAAGACGGAAGAGAAAGAGAGAAAGAATGAGAGAGAGAAAGTCAGTGTTAGAGAAAGAGAGAGAGAATCAGAGAGACAAAAACAGTGTAAGAGAAAGAGAGAGAGAATCCGAGAAAGAAAGACAATGTCAGAGAATGAGAGAGAGAATCAGAGAGAGAAAGACAGGGCGAGAGACAGAGAGAGAGAATCAGAGAGAGAAAGAAAGTGTCAGAGAAAGAGAGAGAGAATTGGAGAGACAAACACAGTGTAAGAGAAAGAGAGAATCAGAGAGAGAAAGACAGTGTAAGAGAAAGGGAGAGAGAATCAGGGAGAGCAAGACAGTGGAAGAGAAAGAGAGAGAGAATCAGAGAGAGAAAAACAGTGTGAGAGATAGAGAGAGAGAATCAGCGGGAGACAAACAACGTAAGAGAAAGTGAGAGATTCAGAGGGAGAAAGACAGTGGAAGAGAAAGAGAGAGAGAATCAGAGAGAGAAAGTCAGTGTCAGAGAAAGAGAGAGAGAATCGGAGAAAGAAAGACAGTGTAAGAGAAAGAGAGACAGAATCAGGGAGAGAAAGACTGTGTAAGTGAAAGAGAGAAGCAGATAGAGAAAGTCAGTGTCAGAGAAAGAGAGAGAGAATCAGGGAGAGAAAGACTGTGTAAGTGAAAGAGAGAAGCAGAAAGAGAAAGACAGTGTAATAGAAAGAGAGAGAGAATCAGAGAGAGAAAGACATTGTAAGAGAAAGAGAGAGAGAGAGAATCAGAGCGACAAAGACTGTGTAAGAGAAAGAGAGAGAGAATCAGAGAGAGAATCAGAGAGAGCAAGACGGAAGAGAAAGAGAGAAAGAATGAGAGAGAGAAAGTCAGTGTTAGAGAAAGAGAGAGAGAATCAGAGAGACAAAAACAGTGTAAGAGAAAGAGAGAGAGAATCCGAGAAAGAAAGACAATGTCAGAGAATGAGAGAGAGAATCAGAGAGAGAAAGACAGGGCGAGAGACAGAGAGAGAGAATCAGAGAGAGAAAGAAAGTGTCAGAGAAAGAGAGAGAGAATTGGAGAGACAAACACAGTGTAAGAGAAAGAGAGAATCAGAGAGAGAAAGACAGTGTAAGAGAAAGGGAGAGAGAATCAGGGAGAGCAAGACAGTGGAAGAGAAAGAGAGAGAGAATCAGAGAGAGAAAAACAGTGTGAGAGATAGAGAGAGAGAATCAGCGGGAGACAAACAACGTAAGAGAAAGTGAGAGATTCAGAGGGAGAAAGACAGTGGAAGAGAAAGAGAGAGAGAATCAGAGAGAGAAAGTCAGTGTCAGAGAAAGAGAGAGAGAATCGGAGAAAGAAAGACAGTGTAAGAGAAAGAGAGACAGAATCAGGGAGAGAAAGACTGTGTAAGTGAAAGAGAGAAGCAGATAGAGAAAGTCAGTGTCAGAGAAAGAGAGAGAGAATCAGGGAGAGAAAGACTGTGTAAGTGAAAGAGAGAAGCAGAAAGAGAAAGACAGTGTAATAGAAAGAGAGAGAGAATCAGAGAGAGAAAGACATTGTAAGAGAAAGAGAGAGAGAGAAATTCAGAGCGACAAAGACTGTGTAAGAGAAAGAGAGAATCAGAGAGAGAAAGACAGTGTAAGAGAAAGAGAGAATCAGAGAGAGCAAGACGGAAGAGAAAGAGAGAAAGAATCAGAGAGAGAAAGTCAGTGTTAGAGAAAGAGAGAGAGAATCAGAGAGACAAAAACAGTGTAAGAGAAAGAGAGAGAGAATCCGAGAGAGAAAGACAATGTCAGAGAATGAGAGAGAGAATCAGAGAGAGAAAGACAGGGCGAGAGACAGAGAGAATCAGAGAGAGAAAGAAAGTGTCAGAGAAAGAGAGAGAGAATTGGAGAGACAAACACAGTGTAAGAGAAAGAGAGAATCAGAGAGAGAAAGACAGTGTATAAGAAAGAGAGAGAGAATCAGGGAGAGCAAGACAGTGGAAGAGAAAGAGAGAGAGAATCAGAGAGAGAAAGACAGTGTGAGAGATAGAGAGAGAGAGAATCAGAGGGAGACAAACAACGTAAGAGAAAGTGAGAGATTCAGAGGGAGAAAGACAGTGGAAGAGAAAGAGAGAGAGAATCAGAGAGAGAAAGACAGTATAAGAGAAAGAGAGAGAGAATCAGAGAGAGAAAGACATTGTCAGAGAAAGAGAGAGAGAATCAGAGAGAGAAAGACAATGTCAGAGAAAGAGAGAGAGAATCAGAGAGAATGACAGTGTAAGAGAAAGAGAGAGAGAATCAGAGAGAGAAAGACGGTATAAGAGAAAGAGGGAGAGAAAGACAGTGTAAGAGCAAGAGAGAGAGAATCAGAGAGAGAAAGACAGTGTCAGAGAAAGAGAGTGAATCAGGGAGTGAAAGACAGTATAAGAGATAGAGTCAGACAATCAGAGATAGAAAGACAGTGTCAGAGAAAGAGAAAGAGAATCAGAGAGCGAAAGACAGTGTAAGAGAAAGAGAGAGAGAATCAGAGAGGGAAAGACAGTGTAAGAGAAAGATAGAATCAAAGAGTGAAAGACTTTGTAAGAGAAAGAGAGAGAGAATCAGAGAGAGAAAGACAGTGTCAGAGAAAGAGAGAGAGAGAATCAGAGAGAGAAATCAGTTTAAGAGAAAGAGAGAGAGAATCAGAGAGAGAAAGACATTGTAAGAGAAAGAGAGAGAGAGAATCAGAGACGGAAAGACAGTGTCAGAGAAAGACAGAATCAGAGAGAGAATGACAGTGTAAGAGAAAGAGAGAAAGAATCAGAGAGTGAAAGACAGTGTCAGAGAGCGAGAGATATAATCAGAGAGAGAAAGACAGTGGTAGAGAAAGAGAGAGAGAATCAGAGAAAGAGAGTGTAAGGGAAAGAGAGAGAGTATCAGAGAGAGAAAGACAGTGTCAGAGAACGAGAGAATCAGAGAGAGAAAGACAATGGAAGATAAAGAGAGAGAGAGAATCAGAGGAAGAGAGTGTAAGAGAAAGAGAGAGAGAATCAGAGAGAGAAAGACAGTGTCAGAGACCGAGCGATAGAATGAGAGAGAGAAAGACAGTTGTAGAGAGTGAGAGAGAATCAGAGAAAGAGAGTGTAAGGGAAAGAGAGAGAGAATGAGAGAGAGAAAGACAGTGTCAAGAGTATGAGAGAGAGAGAACCAGAGAGAGAAAGAGAGTGTAAGAGAGAGAGAGAGAGAATCGGAGAAAGAGAGAGAAAGACAGTGTAAGAGAAAGAGAGAGAGAATCACAGAGAGAATGACAGTGTAAGAGAATGAGAGAGAGAGAACCAGAGAGAGAAAGAGAGTATAAGAGAAAGAGAGAGAGAATCAGAGAGGGAAAGACAGTGTAAGAGAAAGAGAGAATCAAAGAGAGAAAGACTGTGTAAGAGAAAGAGAGAGAGAATCAGAGAGAGAAAGACAGTGTCAGAGAAAGAGAGAGAGAGAATCAGAGAGCGAAATCAGTTTAAGAGAAAGAGAGAGAGAATCCGAGAGAGAAAGAAAGTATCAGAGAAAGAGAGAGAAAATCAGAGCGACAAAGACCGTGTAAGAGAAAGAGATAGAGAATCCAAGAGAGAAAAACAGTGTCAGAGAAAGAGAGAGAGAATCAGGGAGAGAAAGACTGTGTAAGTGAAAGAGAGAAGCAGATAGAGAAAGACAGATAAGAGAAAGAGAGAGAGAATCCGAGAGAGAAAGTCAGTGTCAGAGAACGAGAGAGAGAATCAGAGAGAGAAAATCAGTGTAAGAGATAGAGAGAGAGAAGCAGAGAGAGCAAGACAGTGGAAGAGAAAGAGAGAAAGAATCAGAGAGAGAAAGACAGTGTGAGAGATAGAGAGAGAGATTCAGAGGGAGACAAACAACGTAAGAGAAAGTGAGAGATTCAGAGAGAGAAAGACAGTGGAAGAGAAAGAGAGAGAGAATCAGAGAGAGAAAGACAGTGTAAGATAAAGAGAGAGAGAATCAGAAAGAGAAGGTCAGAGTCAGAGGAAGAGAGAGAGAATCGGAGAGACAAACACAGTGTAAGAGAAAGAGAGAATCAGAGAGAGAAAGACAGTGTAAGAGAAAGAGAGAGAGAATCAGAGAGAGAAAGTCAGTGGAAGAGAAAGAGAGAAAGAATCAGAGAGAGAAAGTCAGTGTTAGAGAAAGAGAGAGAGAATCAGAGAGACAAAAACAGTGTAAGAGAAAGAGAGAGAGAATCCGAGAGAGAAAGACAATGTCAGAGAATGAGAGAGAGAATCGGAGAGAGAAAGACAGTCCGAGAGAAAGAGACAGAGAATCAGGGAGAGAAAGACAGGGTCAGAGAAAGAGAGTGAATCAGAGAGAGAAAGACAGTGTAAGAGAAAGAGAGAGAGAGAGAATCAGAGAGAGAAAGACAGTATAAGAGAATCAGAGAGAGAGAGATAATCAGAGAGATTAAGAGAGAGAAAAACCCTGTAAGAGAAAGAGAGAGAGAAAGACAGTTTAAGAGCAAGAGAGAGAATCAGAGAGAGAAAGACAGTGTCAGAGAAAGAGAGTGAATCAGAGAGAGAAAGACAGTGTAAGAGAAAGAGAGAGAGAATCAGAGAGGGAAAGACAGTGTAAGAGAAAGAGAGAATCAGAGAGAGAAAGACTGTGTAAGAGAAAGAGAGAGAGAATCAGAGAGAGAAAGACAGTGTCAGAGAAAGAGAGAGAGAGAATCAGAGAGAGAAATCAATTTAAGAGAAAGAGAGAGAGAATCAGAGAGAGAAAGACATTGTAAGAGAAAGAGAGAGAGAGAATCAGAGACAGAAAGACAGTGTCAGAGAAAGACAGAATCAGAGAGAGAATGACAGTGTAAGAGAAAGAGAGAGAGAATCAGAGAGTGAAAGACAGTGTCAGGGACCGAGAGATATAATCAGAGAGAGAAAGACAGTGGTAGAGAAAGAGAGAGAGAATCAGAGAAAGAGAGTGTAAGGGAAAGAGAGAGAGAATCAGAGAGAGAAAGACAGTGTCAGAGAATCAGAGAGAGATTCAGAGAGAGAAAGACAGTGTCAGAGAACGAGAGAATCAGAGAGAGAAAGACAATGGAAGATAAAGTGAGAGAGAGAATCAGAGGAAGAGAGTGTAAGAGAAAGAGAGAGAGAATCACAGAGAGAAAGACAGTGTCAGAGACCGAGCGATAGAATGAGAGAGAGATAGACAGTGGTAGAAAGAGAGAGAGATTCAGAGAGAGAAAGACAGTGTAAGAGAAAGAGAGTTAGACAATCAGAGAGAGAAAGAGAGAGAAAGAGCCTGTAAGAGAAAGAGAGAGAGAATCAGAGAGAGAAAGACAGTGTAAGTGAAAGAGAGAGAGAATCAGTGAGAGAAAGACCTTGTCAGAGAAAGAGAGAGAGAATCAGAGAGAGAACGACACTGTAAGAGAAAGAGGAGAGAATCAGAGGGTGAAAGACAGTGTCAGAGAAAGAGAGAGAGTATCAGAGTGAGAAAGACAGTGTCAGAGAAAGAGAGATAGAATCAGAGAGAGAAAGACAGTATAAGAGAAAGAGAGAGAGAATCAGAGAGAGAAAGACAGTGTAAGAGAAATAGGACAGAGAATCAGAGAGAGAAAGACAGTATAAGAGATAGAGAGAGATAGAATCAGAGAGAGAAAGAGAGAGAAAAACCCTGTAAGAGAAAGAGAAAGAGAAAGACAGTGTCGGACAAAGAGAGTAAATCAGAGAGAGAAAGACAATGTCAGAGAATGAGAGAGAGAATCAGAGAGAGAAAGACAGTGCGAGAGACAGAGAGAGAGAATCAGAGAGAGAAAGACAGTGTCAGAGAAAGAGAGAGAGAATCGGAGAGACAAACACAGTGTAAGAGAAAGAGAGAATCAGAGAGAGAAAGACAGTGTAAGAGAAAGAGAGAGAGAATCAGGGAGAGAAAGACTGTGTAAGTGAAAGAGAGAAGCAGATAGAGAAAGTCAGTGTCAGAGAAAGAGAGAGAGAATCAGAGAGAGAAAGACATTGCAAGAGAAAGAGAGAGAGAATCAGAGGGAGAATCAGAGAGAGAAAGACATTATAAGAAAAACAGAGAGAGAATCAGAGAGAGAAAGACAGTGTAAGAGAAAGAGAGAGAGACAATCAGAGAGAGAAAGAGAGAGAAAGACAGCGTAAGTGAAAGAGAGAATCAGAGAGAGAAAGACAGTGTAAGTGAAAGAGAGAGAGAATCAGTGAGAGAAAGAGAGAGAAAGAGCCTGTAAGAGAAAGAGAGAGAGAATCATTGAGAGAAAGACCTTGTCAGAGAAAGAGAGAGAGAATCAGAGAGAGAACGACACTGTAAGAGAAAGAGGAGAGAATCAGAGGGTGAAAGACAGTGTCAGAGAAAGAGAGAGAGTATCAGAGTGAGAAAGACAGTGTCAGAGAAAGAGAGATAGAATCAGAGAGAGAAAGACAGTATAAGAGAAAGAGAGAGAGAATCAGAGAGAGAAAGACAGTGTAAGAGAAATAGGACAGAGAATCAGAGAGAGAAAGACAGTATAAGAGATAGAGAGAGATAGAATCAGAGAGAGAAAGAGAGAGAAAAACCCTGTAAGAGAAAGAGAAAGAGAAAGACAGTGTCGGACAAAGAGAGTAAATCAGAGAGAGAAAGCCAGTGTAAGAGAAAGAGAGAGTGATTCAGAGTGAGAAAGACGGTGTCAGAGAACGAGATAGAAAATCAGAGAGAGAATGACAGTGGAAGAGAAAGAAAGAGAGAATCAGAGAAAGAGAGTGTCAGGGAAAGCGAGAGAGAATCAGAGAGAGGAAGACAGTGTAAGAGAAAGAGTGAGAGAGAGAATCAGAGAGAGAAGCACAGTGTAAGAGAAAGAGAGAGAGAATCAGAGAGAGAAAGACAGTGTCAGAGAACGAGAGAGAGAATCAGAGAGAGAAAGGCAGTGTCAGAGAAAGAGAGAGAGAATCAGAGTGAGAAAGTAAAGGTAAGAGAAAGAGATAGAGAGAATCAGAGAGAGAAAGACAGTGTCAGAGAACGAGAGAGAGAATCAGAGAGAGAAAGACAGTGTAAGAGAAAGAGTGAGAGAGAGAATCAGAGAGAGAAGCACAGTGTAAGAGAAAGAGAGAGAGAATCAGAGAAAGACAGTGTAAGTGAAAGAGAGAGAGAATCAGTGAGAGAAAGACCTTGTCAGAGAAAGAGAGAGAAAATCAGAGTGAGAACGACACTGTAAGAGAACGAGAGAGAGAATCAGAGTGAGAAAGACAGTGTCAGAGAAAGAGAGAGAGAATCAGAGAGGGAAAGACAGTGTCAGAGAAAGAGAGATAGAATCAGAGAGAGAAAGACAGTATAAGAGAAAGAGAGAGAGAATCAGAGAGAGAAAGACAGTGTAAGAGAAATAGGACAGAGAATCAGAGAGAGAAAGACAGTATAAGAGATAGAGAGAGATAGAATCAGAGAGAGAAAGGGAGAGAAAAACCCTGTTAGAGAAAGAGAGAGAGAAAGACAGTGTCGGAGAAAGAGAGTGAATCAGAGAGAGAAAGACAGTGTAAGAGAAAGAGAGAGAGCGAATCAGAGAGAGAAAGACAGTGTAAGAGAAAGAGAGAGTGATTCAGAGTGAGAAAGACGGTGTCAGAGAACGAGATAGAAAATCAGAGAGAGAATGACAGTGGAAGAGAAAGAAAGAGAGAAGCAGAGAAAGAGAGTGTCAGGGAAAGCGAGAGAGAATCAGAGAGAGAAAGACAGTGTAAGAGAAAGAGTGAGAGAGAGAATCAGAGGGAGAAGCACAGTGTAAGAGAAAGAGAGAGAGAATCAGAGCGAGAAAGACAGTGTCAGAGAACGAGAGAGAGAATCAGAGAGAGAAAGACAGTGTCAGAGACCGAGCGATAGAATGAGAGAGAGACAGACAGTGGTAGAGAGTGAGAGATAATCAGAGAAAGAGAGTGTAAGGGAAAGAGAGAGAGAATCAGAGAGGGAAAGAGAGTGTCAAGAGTATGAGAGAGAGAGAACCAGAGAGAGAAAGAGTGTGTAAGAGACAGAGGGAGAGAATCGGAGAAAGAGAGAGAAAGACAGTGTAAGAGAAAGAGAGAGAGAATCACAGAGAGAATGACAGTGTAAGAGAAAGAGAGGGAGAGAACCAGAGAGAGAAAATCAGTGTCACAGAAAGGGAGAGAGAATCAGAGAGAGACAATCATTGTAAGAGATAGAGAGAGAGAATCAGAGAGACCAAGACAGTGGAAGAGAAAGAGAGAAAGAATCAGAGAGAGAAAGACAGTGTGAGAGAGAGAGAGAGAGAGAATCAGAGGGAGACAAACAACGTAAGAGAAAGTGTGAGATTCAGAGGGAGAAAGACAGTGGAATTGAAAGAGAGAGAGAATCAGAGAGAGAAAGTCAGTGTCAGAGAAAGAGAGAGAGAATCGGAGAGAGAAAGGCAGTGTAAGAGAAAGAGAGAGAGGATCCGAGAGAGAACGACAGTGTAAGAGAAAGAGAGAGAGAATCAGAGAGAGAAAGACAGTGTCAGAGAAAGAGAGAGAGAATCAGAGAGAGAAAGACAGCGTAAGAGAAAGAGAGAGAGAATCAGAGCGAGAAAGACAGTATAAGAGAAAGAGAGAGAGAATCAGAGAGAGAAAGACAGTATAAGTGAAAGAGAGAGAGATTCAGAGAGAGAAAGACAGTGTCAGAGAAAGAGAGAGAGAATCAGAGAGAGAAAGGCAGTGTAAGAGAAAGAGAGAGACAATCAGAGAGAGAAAGACAGTATTAGGGAAAGAGAGAGAGAATCAGAGAGTGAAAGAGAGAGAAAATCCCTGTAAGATAAAGAGCGAGAGAAAGACAGTGTAAGAGCAAGAGACAGAGAATCAGAGAGAGAAAGACAGTGGAAGAGAAAGAGCGAGTGAGAGAATCAGAGAGAGAAGCACAGTGTAAGAGAAAGAGAGAGAGAATCAGAGAGAGAAAGACAATGTCAGAGAAAGAGAGAGAGAATCAGAGAGAGAAAGACAGTGTCAGAGAAAGAGAGAGAGAATCACAGAGAGAAAGACAGTGTTAGAGGGAGAGAGAATCAGAGAGAGAAAGACAGTGTCAGAGAAAGAGAGAGAGAATCAGAGAGAGAAAGGCAGTGTAAGAGAAAGAGAGAGACAATCAGAGAGAGAAAGACAGCATTAGGGAAAGAGAGAGAGAATCAGAGAGTGAAAGAGAGAGAAAATCCCTGTAAGAGAAAGAGAGAGAGAAAGACAGTGTAAGAGCAAGAGACAGAGAATCAGAGAGAGAAAGACAGTGGAAGAGAAAGAGCGAGTGAGAGAATCAGAGAGAGAAGCACAGTGTAAGAGAAAGAGAGAGAGAATCAGAGAGAGAAAGACATTGTCAGAGAAAGAGAGAGAGAATCAGAGAGAGAAAGACAATGTCAGAGAAAGAGAGTGAGAATCAGAGAGAGAAAGACAGTGTCAGAGAAAGAGAGAGAGAATCACAGAGAGAAAGACAGTGTAAGAGGGAGAGAGAATCAGAGAGAGAAAGACAGTGTCAGAGAAAGAGAGAGAGAATCAGAGAGAGAAAGTAAAGGTAAGAGAAAGATAGAGAGAATCAGAGAGAGAAAGAGCCTGTAAGAGAAAGGGAGAGAGATTCAGAGAGAGAAAGACAGTGTAAGAGAAAGAGAGTGAGACAATCAGAGAGAGAAAGAGAGAGAAAGAGCCTGTAAGAGAAAGAGAGAGAGATTCAGAGAGAGAAAGACAGTGTAAGAGAAAGAGAGAGAGAGAATCACAGAGAGAAAGACAGTGTAAGAAGAGAGAGAATCAGAGAGAGAAAGACAGTGTCAGAGAAAGAGAGAGAGAGAATCAGAGAGAGAAAGACAGTGTAAGAGAAAGAGAGAATGATTCAGACAGAGAAAGACAGCGTCAGAGATCGAGATAGAAAATTAGAGAGAGAATGACAGTGGAAGAGAAAGAAAGAGAGAATCAGAGAAAGAGAGTGTCAGGGAAAGAGGGAGAGAATCAGAGAGAGAAAGACAGTGTAAGAGAAAGTGTGAGAGAGAGAATCAGAGAGAGAAGCACAGTGTAAGAGAAAGAGAGAGAGAGAATCAGAGAGAGAAAGACAGTGTAAGAGAAAGAGAGAGAGAATCAGAGAGAGAAAGACAGTGTAAGTGAAAGAGAGAGAGAATCAGTGAGAGAAAGACCTTGTCAGAGAAAGAGAGAGAGAATCAGAGAGAGAACGACACTGTAAGAGAAAGAGGAGAGAATCAGAGGGTGAAAGACAGTGTCAGAGAAAGAGAGAGAGTATCAGAGTGAGAAAGACAGTGTCAGAGAAAGAGAGATAGAATCAGAGAGAGAAAGACAGTATAAGAGAAAGAGAGAGAGAATCAGAGAGAGAAAGACAGTGTAAGAGAAATAGGACAGAGAATCAGAGAGAGAAAGACAGTATAAGAGATAGAGAGAGATAGAATCAGAGAGAGAAAGAGAGAGAAAAACCCTGTAAGAGAAAGAGAAAGAGAAAGACAGTGTCGGACAAAGAGAGTAAATCAGAGAGAGAAAGCCAGTGTAAGAGAAAGAGAGAGTGATTCAGAGTGAGAAAGACGGTGTCAGAGAACGAGATAGAAAATCAGAGAGAGAATGACAGTGGAAGAGAAAGAAAGAGAGAATCAGAGAAAGAGAGTGTCAGGGAAAGCGGGAGAGAATCAGAGAGAGGAAGACAGTGTAAGAGAAAGAGTGAGAGAGAGAATCAGAGAGAGAAGCACAGTGTAAGAGAAAGAGAGAGAGAATCAGAGAGAGAAAGGCAGTGTCAGAGAAAGAGAGAGAGAATCAGAGTGAGAAAGTAAAGGTAAGAGAAAGAGATAGAGAGAATCAGAGGGAGAAAGTAAAGGTAAGAGAAAGAGATAGAGAGAATCAGAGAGAGAAAGACAGTGGAAGAGAAAGAAAGAGAGAATCAGAGAAAGAGAGTGTCAGGGAAAGCGAGAGAGAATCAGAGAGAGGAAGACAGTGTAAGAGAAAGAGTGAGAGAGAGGATCAGAGAGAGAAGCACAGTGTAAGAGAAAGAGAGAGAGAATCAGAGAGAGAAAGACAGTGTCAGAGAACGAGAGAGAGAATCAGAGAGAGAAAGGCAGTGTCTGAGAAAGAGAGGGAGAATCAGAGAGAGAAAGTAAAAGTAAGAGAAAGAGATAGAGAGAATCAGAGAGAGAAAGACAGTGTCAGAGAAAGCGAGAGAGAATCCGAGAGAGAAAGATAGTTTAAGAGAAAGAGTGAGAGAGAGAATCAGAGAGAGAAGGACAGTGTAAGAGAAAGAGAGAGAGAATCAGAGAGAGAAAGATAGTGTAAGTGAAAGAGAGAGAGAATCAGTGAGAGAAATACCTTGTCAGAGAAAGAGAGAGAGAATCAGAGAGAGAACGACCCTGTAAGAGAAAGAGAGAGAGAATCAGAGAGAGAAAGACAGTGTCAGAGAAAGAGAGAGAGAATCAGAGTGAGAAAGACAAGGTCAGAGGAAGAGATATAGAATCAGAGAGAGAAAGACAGTATAAGAGAAAGAGAGAGAGAATCAGAGAGAGAAAGACAGTGTAAGAGAAATAGGACAGAGAATCAGAGAGAGAAAGACAGTATAAGAGATAGAGAGAGATAGAATCAGAGAGAGAAAGAGAGAGAAAAACCCTGTAAGAGAAAGAGAGAGAGAAAGACAGTGTCGGAGAAAGAGAGTGAATCAGAGAGAGAAAGCCAGTGTAAGAGAAAGAGAGAGTGATTCAGAGTGAGAAAGACGGTGTCAGAGAACGAGATAGAAAATTAGAGAGAGAACGACAGTGGAAGAGAAAGAAAGAGAGAATCAGAGAAAGAGAGTGTCAGGGAAAGCGAGAGAGAATCAGAGAGAGGAAGACAGTGTAAGAGAAAGAGTGAGAGAGATAATCAGAGAGAGAAGCACAGTGTAAGAGAAAGAGAGAGAGAATCAGAGAGAGAAAGACAATGTAAGTGAAAGAGAGAGAGAATCAGAGAGAGAAAGGCAGTGTCAGAGAAAGAGAGAGAGAATCAGAGTGAGAAAGTAAAGGTAAGAGAAAGAGATAGAGAGAATCAGAGAGAGAAAGACAGTGTCAGAGAACGAGAGAGAGAATCAGAGGGAGAAAGACAGTGTAAGAGAAAGAGTGAGAGAGAGAATCAGAGAGAGAAGCACAGTGTAAGAGAAAGAGAGAGAGAATCAGAGAGAGAAAGACAGTGTAAGTGAAAGAGAGAGAGAATCAGTGAGAGAAAGACCTTGTCAGAGAAAGAGAGAGAAAATCAGAGAGAGAATGACACTGTAAGAGAACGAGAGAGAGAATCAGAGTGAGAAAGACAGTGTCAGAGAAAGAGAGAGAGAATCAGAGAGGGAAAGACAGTGTCAGAGAAAGAGAGATAGAATCAGAGAGAGAAAGACAGTATAAGAGAAAGAGAGAGAGAATCAGAGAGAGAAAGACAGTGTAAGAGAAATAGGACAGAGAATCAGAGAGAGAAAGACAGAATAAGAGATAGAGAGAGATAGAATCAGAGAGAGAAAGGGAGAGAAAAACCCTGAAAGAGAAAGAGAGAGATAAAGACAGTGTCGGAGAAAGAGAGAGAGTATCAGAGTGAGAAAGACAGTGTAAGAGAAAGAGAGAGAGCGAATCAGAGAGAGAAAGACAGTGTAAGAGAAAGAGAGAGTGATTCAGAGAGAGAAAGACGGTGTCAGAGAATGAGATAGAAAATCAGAGAGAGAATGACAGTGGAAGAGAAAGAAAGAGAGAAGCAGAGAAAGAGAGTGTCAGGGAAAGCGAGAGAGAATCAGAGAGAGAAAGAGAGTGTAAGAGAAAGAGTGAGAGAGAGAATCAGAGAGAGAAGCACAGTGTAAGAGCAAGAGAGAGAGAATCAGAGAGAGAAAGACAGTGTCAGAGAACGAGAGAGAGAATCAGAGAGAGAAAGGCAGTGTCAGAGAAAGAGAGAGAGAATCAGAGTGAGAAAGTAAAGGTAAGAAAAAGAGATAGAGAGAATCAGAGAGAGAAAGACAGTGGAAGAGAAAGAAAGAGAGAATCAGAGAAACAGAGTGTCAGGGAAAGCGAGAGAGAATCAGAGAGAGGAAGACAGTGTAAGAGAAAGAGTGAGAGAGAGAATCAGAGAGAGAAGCACAGTGTAAGAGACAGAGAGAGAGAATCAGAGAGAGAAAGACAGTGTCAGAGAACGAGAGAGAGAATCAGAGATAGAAAGGCAGTGTCATAGAAAGAGAGGGAGAATCAGAGAGAGAAAGTAAAGGTAAGAGAAAGAGATAGAGAGAATCAGAGAGAGAAAGACAGTGTCAGAGAAAGCGAGAGAGAATCAGAGAGAGAAAGACAGTCTAAGAGAAAGAGTGAGAGAGAGAATCAGAGAGGGAAGCACAGTGTAAGAGAAAGAGAGAGAGTATCAGAAAGAGAAAGACAGTGTAAGTGAAAGAGAGAGAGAATCAGTGAGAGAAAGACCTGGTCAGAGAAAGAGAGAGAGAAGCAGAGAGAGAACGACCCTTTAAGAGAAAGAGAGAGAAAATCAGAGAGAGAAAGACAGTGTCAGAGAAAGAGAGATAGAATCAGAGAGAGAAAGACAGTATGAGAGAAAGAAAGAGAGAATCAGAGAGAGAAAGACAGTGTAAGAGAAATTGGACAGAGAATCAGAGAGAGAAAGACAGTATAAGAGATAGAGAGAGATAGAATCAGAAAGAGAAAACCCTGTAAGAGAAAGAGAGAGACAAAGACAGTGTCGGAGAAAGAGAGTGAATCAGAGAGAGAAAGACAGTGTCAGAGAAAGAGAGAGAGCGAATCAGAGAGAGAAAGACAGTGTAAGAGAAAGAGAGAGTGATTCAGAGTGAGAAAGACAGTGTCAGAGAATGAGATAGAAAATCAGAGAGAGAATGACAGTGGAAGAGAAAGAAAGAGAGAATCAGAGAAAGAGAGTGTCAGGGAAAGCGAGAGAGAATCAGAGAGAGAAAGAGAGTGTAAGAGAAAGTGTGAGAGAGAGAATCAGAGAGAGAAGCACAGTGTAAGAGAAAGAGAGAGAGAATCAGAGAGAGAAAGACAGTGTAAGTGAAAGAGAGAGAGAATCAGTGAGAGAAAGACCTTGTCAGAGAAAGAGAGAGAGAATCAGAGAGAGAACGACACTGTAAGAGAAAGAGGAGAGAATCAGAGGGTGAAAGACAGTGTCAGAGAAAGAGAGAGAGTATCAGAGTGAGAAAGACAGTGTCAGAGAAAGAGAGATAGAATCAGAGAGAGAAAGACAGTATAAGAGAAAGAGAGAGAGAATCAGAGAGAGAAAGACAGTGTAAGAGAAATAGGACAGAGAATCAGAGAGAGAAAGACAGTATAAGAGATAGAGAGAGATAGAATCAGAGAGAGAAAGAGAGAGAAAAACTCTGTAAGAGAAAGAGAAAGAGAAAGACAGTGTCGGAGAAAGAGAGTAAATCAGAGAGAGAAAGCCAGTGTAAGAGAAAGAGAGAGTGATTCAGAGTGAGAAAGATGGTGTCAAAGAACGAGATAGAAAATCAGAGAGAGAATGACAGTGGAAGAGAAAGAAAGAGAGAATCAGAGAAAGAGAGTGTCAGGGAAAGCGAGAGAGAATCAGAGAGATGAAGACAGTGTAAGAGAAAGAGTGAGAGAGAGAATCAGAGAGAGAAGCACAGTGTAAGAGAAAGAGAGAGAGAATCAGAGAGAGAAAGACAGTGTCAGAGAACGAGAGAGAGAATCAGAGAGAGAAAGGCAGTGTCAGAGAAAGAGAGAGAGAATCAGAGTGAGAAAGTAAAGGTAAGAGAAAGAGATAGAGAGAATCAGAGAGAGAAAGACAGTGTCAGAGAACGAGAGAGAGAATCAGAGAGAGAAAGACAGTGTAAGAGAAAGAGTGAGAGAGAGAATCAGAGAGAGAAGCACAGTGTAAGAGAAAGAGAGAGAGAATCAGAGAGAGAAAGACAGTGTAAGTGAAAGAGAGAGAGAATCAGTGAGAGAAAGACCTTGTCAGAGAAAGAGAGAGAGAATCAGAGAGAGAACGACACTGTAAGAGAACGAGAGAGAGAATCAGAGTGAGAAAGACAGTGTCAGAGAAAGAGAGAGAGAATCAGAGAGAGAAAGACAGTATAAGAGAAAGAGAGAGATAATCAGAGAGAGAAAGACAGTGTAAGAGAAATAGGACAGAGAATCAGAGAGAGAAAGACAGTATAAGAGATAGAGAGAGATAGAATCAGAGAGAGAAAGAGAGAGAAAAACCCTTTTAGAGAAAGAGAGAGAGAAAGACAGTGTCGGAGAAAGAGAGTGAATCAGAGAGAGAAAGACAGTGTAAGAGAAAGAGAGAGAGCGAATCAGAGAGAGAAAGACAGTGTAAGAGAAAGAGAGAGTGATTCAGAGAGAGAAAGACGGTGTCAGAGAACGAGATAGAAAATCAGAGAGAGAATGACAGTGGAAGAGAAAGAAAGAGAGAAGCAGAGAAAGAGAGTGTCAGGGAAAGCGAGAGAGAATCAGAGAGAGAAAGGCAGTGTCTGAGAAAGAGAGGGAGAATCAGAGAGAGAAAGTAAAGGTAAGAGAAAGAGATAGAGAGAATCAGAGAGAGAAAGACAGTGTCAGAGAAAGCGAGAGAGAATCAGAGAGAGAGATAGTTTAAGAGAAAGAGTGAGAGAGAGAATCAGAGAGAGAAGCACAGTGTAAGAGAAAGAGAGAGAATCAGAGAGAGAAAGACAGTTTAAGTGAAAGAGAGAGAGAATCAGTGAGAGAAAGACCTTGTCAGAGAAAGAGAGAGAGAATCAGAGAGAGAACGACCCTGTAAGAGAAAGAGAGAGAGAATCAGAGAGAGAAAGACAGTGTCAGAGAAAGAGAGAGAGAATCAGAGTGAGAAAGACAGTGTCAGAGAAAGAGAGATAGAATCAGAGAGAGAAAGACAGTATAAGAGAAAGAAAGAGAGAATCTTAGAGAGAAAGACAGTGTAAGAGAAATAGGACAGAGAATCAGAGAGAGAAAGACAGTATAAGAGATAGAGAGAGATAGAATCAGAGAGAGAAAGAGAGAGAAATACCCTGTAAGAGAAAGAGAGAGAGAAAGACAGTGTCGGAGAAAGAGAGTAAATCAGAGAGAGAAAGCCAGTGTAAGAGAAAGAGAGAGTGATTCAGAGTGAGAAAGACGGTGTCAGAGAACGAGATAGAAAATCAGAGAGAGAATGACAGTGGAAGAGAAAGAAAGAGAGAATCAGAGAAAGAGAGTGTCAGGGAAAGCGAGAGAGAATCAGAGAGAGGAAGACAGTGTAAGAGAAAGAGTGAGAGAGATAATCAGAGAGAGAAGCACAGTGTAAGAGAAAGAGAGAGAGAATCAGAGAGAGAAAGACAATGTAAGTGAAAGAGAGAGAGAATCAGAGAGAGAAAGGCAGTGTCAGAGAAAGAGAGAGAGAATCAGAGTGAGAAAGTAAAGGTAAGAGAAAGAGATAGAGAGAATCAGAGAGAGAAAGACAGTGTCATAGAACGAGAGAGAGAATCAGAGAAAGAAAGACAGTGTAAGAGAAAGAGTGAGAGAGAGAATCAGAGAGAGAAGCACAGTGTAAGAGAAAGAGAGAGAGAATCAGAGTGAGAAAGACAGTGTCAGAGAACGAGAGAGAGAATCAGAGAGAGAAAGGCAGTGTCAGAGAAAGAGAGAGAGAATCAGA
The DNA here is from genome assembly GCF_017639515.1 of Carcharodon carcharias. Taxonomy (NCBI): domain Eukaryota; kingdom Metazoa; phylum Chordata; class Chondrichthyes; order Lamniformes; family Lamnidae; genus Carcharodon; species Carcharodon carcharias. Next base: position 127,676 of record NC_054486.1, on the reverse strand, counting down.
GTGAGAATGTAAAGGTAAGAGAAAGAGATAGAGAGAATCAGAGAGAGAAAGACAGTGTCAGAGAACGAGAGAGAGAATCTGAGAGAGAAAGACAGTGTAAGAGAAAGAGTGAGAGAGAGAATCAGAGAGAGAAGCACAGTGTAAGAGAAAGAGAGAGAATCAGAGAGAGAAAGACAGTTTAAGTGAAAGAGAGAGAGAATCAGTGAGAGAAAGACCTTGTCAGAGAAAGAGAGAGAGAATCAGAGAGAGAACGACCCTGTAAGAGAAAGAGAGAGAGAATCAGCGAGAGAAAGACAGTGTCAGAGAAAGAGAGAGAGAATCAGAGTGAGAAAGACAGTGTCAGAGAAAGAGAGATAGAATCAGAGAGAGAAAGACAGTATAAGGGAAAGAGAGAGAGAATCAGAGAGAGAAAGACAGTGTAAGAGAAATAGGACAGAGAATCAGAGAGAGAAAGACAGTATAAGAGATAGAGAGAGATAGAATCAGAGAGAGAAGAGAGAGAAAAACCCTGTAAGAGAAAGAGAGAGAGAAAGACAGTGTCGGAGAAAGAGAGTAAATCAGAGAGAGAAAGCCAGTGTAAGAGAAAGAGAGAGTGATTCAGAGTGAGAAAGACGGTGTCAGAGAACGAGATAGAAAATCAGAGAGAGAATGACAGTGGAAGAGAAAGAAAGAGAGAATCAGAGAAAGAGAGTGTCAGGGAAAGCGAGAGAGAATCAGAGAGAGAACGACAGTCTAAGAGAAAGAGTGATAGAGAGAATCAGAGAGAGAAGCACAATGTAAGAGAAAGAGAGAGAGAATCAGAGAGAGAAAGACAATGTAAGTGAAAGAGAGAGAGAATCAGAGAGAGAAAGGCAGTGTCAGAGAAAGAGAGAGAGAATCAGAGAGGGAAAGACAGTGTCGGAGAAAGAGAGTAAATCAGAGAGAGAAAGCCAGTGTAAGAGAAAGAGAGAGTGATTCAGAGTGAGAAAGATGGTGTCAAAGAACGATATAGAAAATCAGAGAGAGAATGACAGTGGAAGTGAAAGAAAGAGAGAATCAGAGAAAGAGAGTGTCAGGGAAATCGAGAGAGAATCAGAGAGAGGAAGACAGTGTAAGAGAAAGAGTGAGAGAGAGAATCAGAGAGAGAAGCACAGTGTAAGAGAACGAGAGAGAGAATCAGAGAGAGAAAGGCAGTGTCAGAGAAAGAGAGAGAGAATCAGAGTGAGAAAGTAAAGGTAAGAGAAAGAGATAGAGAGAATCAGAGAGAGAAAGACAGTGTCAGAGAACGAGAGAGAGAATCAGAGAGAGAAAGACAGTGTAAGAGAAAGAGAGAGAGAATCAGAGAGAGAAAGACAGTGTAAGTGAAAGAGAGAGAGAATCAGTGAGAGAAAGACCTTGTCAGAGAAAGAGAGAGAGAATCAGAGAGAGAACGACACTGTAAGAGAACGAGAGAGAGAATCAGAGTGAGAAAGACAGTGTCAGAGAAAGAGAGAGAGAATCAGAGAGGGAAAGACAGTGTCAGAGAAAGAGAGATAGAATCAGAGAGAGAAAGACAGTATAAGAGAAAGAGAGAGATAATCAGAGAGAGAAAGACAGTGTAAGAGAAATAGGACAGAGAATCAGAGAGAGAAAGACAGTATAAGAGATAGAGAGAGATAGAATCAGAGAGAGAAAGAGAGAGAAAAACCCTGTTAGAGAAAGAGAGAGAGAAAGACAGTGTCGGAGAAAGAGAGTGAATCAGAGAGAGAAAGACAGTGTAAGAGAAAGAGAGAGAGCGAATCAGAGAGAGAAAGACAGTGTAAGAGAAAGAGAGAGTGATTCAGAGAGAGAAAGACGGTGTCAGAGAACGAGATAGAAAATCAGAGAGAGAATGACAGTGGAAGAGAAAGAAAGAGAGAAGCAGAGAAAGAGAGTGTCAGGGAAAGCGAGAGAGAATCAGAGAGAGAAAGGCAGTGTCTGAGAAAGAGAGGGAGAATCAGAGAGAGAAAGTAAAGGTAAGAGAAAGAGATAGAGAGAATCAGAGAGAGAAAGACAGTGTCAGAGAAAGCGAGAGAGAATCAGAGAGAGAAAGATAGTTTAAGAGAAAGAGTGAGAGAGAGAATCAGAGAGAGAAGCACAGTGTAAGAGAAAGAGAGAGAGCATCAGAGAGAGAAAGACAGTGTAAGTGAAAGAGAGAGAGAATCAGTGAGAGAAAGACCTTGTCAGAGAAAGAGAGAGAGAATCAGAGAGAGAACGACCCTGTAAGAGAAAGAGAGAGAGAATCAGAGAGAGAAAGACAGTGTCAGAGAAAGAGAGAGAGAATCAGAGTGAGAAAGACAGTGTCAGAGAAAGAGAGATAGAATCAGAGAGAGAAAGACAGTATAAGAGAAAGAGAGAGAGAATCTTAGAGAGAAAGACAGTGTAAGAGAAATAGGACAGAGAATCAGAGAGAGAAAGACAGTATAAGAGATAGAGAGAGATAGAATCAGAGAGAGAAAGAGAGAGAAAAACCCTGTAAGAGAAAGAGAGAGAGAAAGACAGTGTCGGAGAAAGAGAGTAAATCAGAGAGAGAAAGCCAGTGTAAGAGAAAGAGAGAGTGATTCAGAGTGAGAAAGACGGTGTCAGAGAACGAGATAGAAAATCAGAGAGAGAATGACAGTGGAAGAGAAAGAATGAGAGAATCAGAGAAAGAGAGTGTCAGGGAAAGCGAGAGAGAATCAGAGAGAGGAAGACAGTGTAAGAGAAAGAGTGAGAGAGAGAATCAGAGAGAGAAGCACAGTGTAAGAGAAAGAGAGAGAGAATCAGAGAGAGAAAGACAATGTAAGTGAAAGAGAGAGAGAATCAGAGAGAGAAAGGCAGTGTCAGAGAAAGAGAGAGAGAATCAGAGTGAGAAAGTAAAGGTAAGAGAAAGAGATAGAGAGAATCAGAGAGAGAAAGACAGTGTCAGAGAACGAGAGAGAGAATCAGAGAAAGAAAGACAGTGTAAGAGAAAGAGTGAGAGAGAAATCAGAGAGAGAAGCACAGTGTAAGAGAAAGAGAGAGAGAATCAGACAGAGAAAGACAGTGTAAGTGAAAGAGAGAGAGAATCAGTGAGAGAAAGACCTTGTCAGAGAAAGAGAGAGAAAATCAGAGAGAGAATGACACTGTTAGAGAACAAGAGAGAGAATCAGTGAGAAAGACAGTGTCAGAGAAAGAGAGAGAGAATCAGAGAGGGAAAGACAGTGTCAGAGAAAGAGAGATAGAATCAGAGAGAGAAAGACTATAAGAGAAAGAGAGAGAGAATCAGAGAGAGAAAGACAGTGTAAGAGAAATAGGACAGAGAATCAGAGAGAGAAAGACAGTATAAGAGATAGAGAGAGATAGAATCAGAGAGAGAAAGAGAGAGAGAAACCCTGTAAGAGAAAGAGAGAGAGAAAGAGAGTGTCGGAGAAAGAGAGAGTTAGAATCAGAGAGAGAAAGAGAGAGAAAAACCCTGTAAGAGAAAGAGAGAGATAAAGACAGTGTCGGAGAAAGAGAGAGAGTATCAGAGTGAGAAAGACAGTGTAAGAGAAAGAGAGAGAGCGAATCAGAGAGAGAAAGACAGTGTAAGAGAAAGAGAGAGTGATTCAGAGTGAGAAAGACGGTGTCAGAGAAAGAGAGAGAGAATCAGAGAGAGAAAGACAGTGGAAGAGAAAGAAAGAGAGATTCAGAGAAAGAGAGTGTCAGGGAAAGCGAGAGAGAATCAGAGAGAGGAAGACAGTGTAAGAGAAAGAGTGAGAGAGAGAATCAGAGAGAGAAGCACAGTGTAAGAGACAGAGAGAGAGAATCAGAGAGAGAAAGACAGTGTCAGAGAACGAGAGAGAGAATCAGAGAGAGAAAGGCAGAGTCAGAGAAAGAGAGGGAGAATCAGAGAGAGAAAGTAAAGGTAAGAGAAAGAGATAGAGAGAATCAGAGAGAGAAAGACAGTGTCAGAGAAAGCGAGAGAGAATCCGAGAGAGAAAGACATTTTAAGAGAAAGAGTGAGAGAGAGAATCAGAGAGAGAAGCACAGTGTAAGAGAAAGAGAGAGAGAATCAGAGAGAGAAAGACAGTGTAAGTGAAAGAGAGAGAGAATCAGTGAGAGAAAGACCTTGTCAGAGAAAGAGAGAGAGAAGCAGAGAGAGAACGACCCTTTAAGAGAAAGAGAGAGAAAATCAGAGAGAGAAAGACAGTGTCAGAGAAAGAGAGAGAGATTCTGAGTGAGAAAGACAGTGTCAGAGAAAGAGAGATAGAATCAGAGTGAGAAAGACAGTATAAGAGAAAGAAAGAGAGAATCAGAGAGAGAAAGACAGTGTAAGAGAAATAGGACAGAGAATCAGAGAGAGAAAGACAGTATAAGAGATAGAGAGAGATAGAATCAGAGAGAGAAAAACCCTGTAAGAGATAGAGAGAGACAAAGACAGTGTCGGAGAAAGAGAGTGAATCAGAGAGAGAAAGACAGTGTAAGAGAAAGAGAGAGAGCGAATCAGAGAGAGAAAGACAGTGTAAGAGAATGAGATAGAAAATCAGAGAGAGAATGACAGTGGAAGAGAAAGAAAGAGAGAATCAGAGAAAGAGAGTGTCAGGGAAAGCGAGAGAGAATCAGAGAGAGGAAGACAGTGTAAGAGAAAGAGTGAGAGAGAGAATCAGAGAGAGAAAGGCAGTGTCAGAGAAAGACAGAGAGAATCAGAGAGAGAAAGTAAAGGTAAGAGAAAGAGATAGAGAGAATCAGAGAGAGAAAGACAGTATAAGTAAAACAGAGAGAGAATCAGTGAGAAAAAGACAGTGTCAGAGAAAGAGAGAATCAGAGAGAGAAAGACAGTATAAGTAAAAGAGAGAGAGAATCAGTGAGAAAAAGACAGTGTCAGAGAAAGAGAGAATCAGAGAGAGAACGACAGTGTAAGAGAAAGAGAGAGAGAATCAGAGAGAGAAATACAGTGTCAGAGAAAGAAAGAAAGAATCAGAGAAAGAACGACAGTGTAAGAGAAAGAGATAGAAAATTAGAGAGAGAAAGACAGTGTCAGAGAATGAGAGAGAGAATCAGAGAGAGAAAGGCAGTGTCAGAGAAAGAGAGAGAGAATCAGAGAGAGAAAGACAGTATAAGAGAAAGAGAGAAATAAACACTGTAAGAGAAAGAGAGAGAGAAAGACAGTGTAAGAGCAAGAGAGAGTGATTCAGACTGAGAAAGATGGTGTCAGAGAACGAGATAGAAAATCAGAGAGAGAATGACAGTGGAAGAGAAGGAGAGAGAGAATCAGAGAGAGAAAGACAGTGTAAGAGAAAGAGAGAGTGAATCAGAGAGAGAAAGACAGTGTAAGTGAAAGAGAGAGAGAATCAGAGAGAGAAAGACAGTGTCAGTGAAAGAGAGAGAGAATTAGACAGAGAATGATAGTGAAAGAGAAAGACAGAGAGCATTACAGGGGGAAAGCCAGGATGTGTGCCTGAGAGTGGGAGGGATCTTGGGGGAGTGATAGAGGGAAGCTGTGAGATAGGGAGAGGGAGACAGAAAGAGAGCTTGGCAGGGAGTGAGTGATTCAGCGAGAAGGGCAGTCAGAGAATGATCCTGAGAGAAAGAGAGTTGGGGGGAGAGAGAGAGCGAGAGACATGGAGAGAGAAAGAGAGAGAGAGAGAGAGGGAGGGAAAGTGAGCCTGGGAGGGAGAGAGAGAGACTGGGGAGTGGGGAGAGGGAGAGAGAGTGCCTGGCAGAGAGTGAGAGATGCCCAGAGACAAACGTAGGCAGGTATACTCTTTTGTTCTGACTTGTCCATGCTCCAGTTTATTCCTGAGAGAAAGAGAGGTTTGGGGAGAGAGAGAGAGAGAGACATGGAGTGAAAGTGAACCTGGGAGGGAGAGAGAGAGAGACTGGGGAGTGGGGAGAGAGAGAGAGAGACTGGGGAGTGGGGAGAGAGAGAGAGACTGGGGAGTGGGGAGAGAGAAAGAGACACTGGAGAGTGGGGAGAGAGAGAGAGACTGGGGAGTGGTCAGAGAGAGAGAGAGAGACTGGGGAGTGGGGAGAGAGAGAGAGACTGGGGAGTGGGGAGAGAGAAAGAGACACTGGAGAGTGGGGAGAGAGTTTGAGACTGGGGAGTGGGGAGAGAGAGAGAGATTGGGAGAGAGAGAGAGACTGGGAGAGAGAGAGAGCCTGGGAGAGTGAGAGAGGGATTGGGAGTCACAGGGAGAGAGAGAAATCGGGAGAGAGAGTGAGAGGCTGGGAGGGAGAGAGAGAGATTGGGAGAGAGAGAGAGACAGACAGGGAGGGAGAGAGAAAGACTGGGGAGTGGGGAGAGAGAGAGAGAGACTGGGGAGTGGGGAGAGAGAGAGAGACTGGGGATTGGGGAGAGAGAGAGTGACTGAGGAGTGGGGGGAGAGAGAGAGAGAGACTGGGGAGTGGGGAGAGAGAGAGAGAGACTGGGGAGTGGGGAGAGAGAGAGAGAGAGACTGGGGAGTGGGGAGAGAGAGGGAGAGAGAGAGAGAGAGAGAGACTGGGGAGTGGGGAGAGAGAGTGACTGGGGATTGGGGAGAGAGAGAGAGACTGAGGAGTTGGGGGAGAGAGAGAGAGACTGGGGAGTGGGGAGAGAGAGAGAGAGACTGGGGAGTGGGGAGAGAGAGAGAGAGACTGGGGAGTGGGGAGAGAGAGGGAGACTGGGGAGTGGTCAGAGAGAGAGAGAGAGACTGGGGAGTGGGGAGAGAGAGAGAGAGAGACTGGGGAGTGGGGAGAGAGAGAGAGAGAGAGAGAGAGAGAGAGACTGGGGAGTGGGGAGAGAGAGAGAGACTGAGGAGTGGGGAGAGAGAGAGAGAGAGACTGGGGAGTGGGGAGAGAGAGGGAGACTGAGGAGTGGGGAGAGAGAGAGAGACTGGGGAGTGGGGAGAGAGAGGGAGACTGAGAGAGAGAGAGACTGGAGAGTGGGGAGAGAGAGAGAGAGACTGGGGAGTGGGGAGAGAGAGACTGGGGAGTGGGGAGAGAGAGAGAGAGAGAGAGACTGGGGATTGGGGAGAGAGAGACTGGGGAGTGGGGAGAGAGAGACTGGGGAGTGGGGAGAGAGAGAGAGAGACTAGGGAGTGGGGAGAGAGAGAGAGACTGGGGAGTGGGGAGAAAGAGAGAGGGATTGGGGAGTGGGGAGAGAGAGAGAGCCTGGGAGAGTGAGAGAGGGATTGGGAGTCACAGGGAGAGAGAGAAATCGGGAGAGAGAGTGAGAGGCTGGGAGGGAGAGAGAGAGATTGGGAGAGAGAGAGAGACAGACATGGAGGGAGAGAGAGAGACTGGGAGTGGGGAGAGAGAGAGACTGGGGAGTGGGGAGAGAGAGAAAGAGAGACCGGGGAGTGGGGAGAGAGAGTGACGGGGGATTGGGGAGAGAGAGAGAGAGAGAGACTGGGGAGTGGGGAGAGAGAGAGAGAGACTAGGGAGTGGGGAGAGAGAGGGAGACTGAGAGAGAGAGAGACTGGAGAGTGGGGAGACAGAGAGAGAGAGACTGGGGAGTGGGGAGAGAGAGAGAGAGAGACTGGAGAGTGGGGAGCAAGAGAGAGAGAGACTGGGGAGTGGGGAGAGAGAGAGAGACTGGGGAGTGGGGAGAGAGAGAAAGAGAGACTGGGGAGTGGGGAGAGACAGAGAGAGAGACTAGGGAGTGGGGAGAGAGAGAGAGACTAGGGAGTGGGGAGAGAGAGGGAGAGACTGGGGAGTGGGGAGAGAGAGAGAGACTGGGGAGTGGGGAGAGAGAGGGAGAGACTGGGGAGTGGGGAGAGAGAGGGAGAGAGAGAGAGAGAGAGACTGGGGAGCGGGGAGAGAGAGAGAGAGACTGGGGAGTGGGGAGAGAGAGAGAGACTGGAGAGTGGGGAGAGAGTTTGAGACTGGGGAGTAGGGAGAGAGACAGAGAGACTGGAGAGTGGGGAGAGAGAGAGAGACTGGGGAGTAGGGAGAGAAACAGAGAGACTGGAGAGTGGGGAGAGAGAGAGAGACTGGGGAGTGGGGAGAGAGAGAGAGATTGGGAGAGAGAGAGAGACTGGGAGAGAGAGAGAGCCTGGGAGAGTGAGAGAGGGATTGGGAATCACAGGGAGAGAGAGAAATCGGGAGAGAGTGAGAGGCTGGGAGGGAGAGAGAGAGATTGGGAGAGAGAGAGAGAGACAGACATGGAGGGAGAGAGAAAGACTGGGGAGTGGGGAGAGAGAGAGAGAGAGAGAGACTGGGGAGTGGGGAGAGAGAGAGAGACTGGGGAGTGGGGAGAGAGAGAGACTGGAGAGTGGGGAGCGAGAGAGAGACTGGGGAGTGGGGAGAGAGAGAGAGACTGGGGAGTGGGGAGAGAGAGAGAGGGACTGGGGAGTGGGGAGAGAGAGGGAGACTGAGAGAGAGAGAGACTGGAGAGTGGGGAGAGAGAGAGAGACTGGGGAGTGGGGAGAGAGAGAGACTGGGGAGTGGGGAGAGAGAGAGAGAGAGACTGGAGAGTGGGGAGAGAGAGAGAGACTGGGGAGTGGGGAGAGAGAGAGAGAGACTGGGGAGTGGGGAGAGAGAGGGAGAGACTGGTGAGTGGGGAGAGAGAGGGAGAGAGAGAGACAGCGAGACTGGAGAGTGGGGAGAGAGAGAGAGAGACTGGGGAGTGGGGAGAGAGAGACTGGGGAGTGGGGAGAGAGAGAGAGAGAGAGAGAGAGAGAGAGACTGGGGAGTGGGGAGAGAGAGGGAGACTGAGGAGTGGGGAGAGAGAGAGAGACTGGGGAGTGGGGAGAGAGAGGGAGACTGAGAGAGAGAGAGACTGGAGAGTGGGGAGAGAGAGAGAGAGACTGGGGAGTGGGGAGAGAGAGAGAGAGAGAGAGACTGGGGATTGGGGAGAGAGAGACTGGGGAGTGGGGAGAGAGAGACTGGGGAGTGGGGAGAGAGAGAGAGAGACTAGGGAGTGGGGAGAGAGAGAGAGACTGGGGAGTGGGGAGAAAGAGAGAGGGATTGGGGAGTGGGGAGAGAGAGAGAGCCTGGGAGAGTGAGAGAGGGATTGGGAGTCACAGGGAGAGAGAGAAATCGGGAGAGAGAGTGAGAGGCTGGGAGGGAGAGAGAGAGATTGGGAGAGAGAGAGAGACAGACATGGAGGGAGAGAGAGAGACTGGGGAGTGGGGAGAGAGAGAGACTGGGGAGTGGGGAGAGAGAGAAAGAGAGACCGGGGAGTGGGGAGAGAGAGTGACGGGGGATTGGGGAGAGAGAGAGAGAGAGAGACTGGGGAGTGGGGAGAGAGAGAGAGAGACTAGGGAGTGGGGAGAGAGAGGGAGACTGAGAGAGAGAGAGACTGGAGAGTGGGGAGACAGAGAGAGAGAGACTGGGGAGTGGGGAGAGAGAGAGAGAGAGAGACTTGAGAGTGGGGAGCAAGAGAGAGAGAGACTGGGGAGTGGGGAGAGAGAGAGAGACTGGGGAGTGGGGAGAGAGAGAAAGAGAGACTGGGGAGTGGGGAGAGACAGAGAGAGAGACTAGGAAGTGGGGAGAGAGAGAGAGACTAGGGAGTGGGGAGAGAGAGGGAGAGACTGGGGAGTGGGGAGAGAGAGAGAGACTGGGGAGTGGGGAGAGAGAGGGAGAGACTGGGGAGTGGGGAGAGAGAGGGAGAGAGAGAGAGAGAGAGACTGGGGAGCGGGGAGAGAGAGAGAGAGACTGGGGAGTGGGGAGAGAGAGAGAGACTGGAGAGTGGGGAGAGAGTTTGAGACTGGGGAGTAGGGAGAGAGACAGAGAGACTGGAGAGTGGGGAGAGAGAGAGACTGGGGAGTGGTCAGAGAGAGAGAGAGAGACTGGGGAGTGGGGAGAGAGAGAGAGACTGGGGAGTAGGGAGAGAGACAGAGAGACTGGAGAGTGGGGAGAGAGAGAGAGACTGGGGAGTGGGGAGAGAGAGAGAGATTGGGAGAGAGAGAGAGACTGGGAGAGAGAGAGAGCCTGGGAGAGTGAGAGAGGGATTGGGAATCACAGGGAGAGAGAGAAATCGGGAGAGAGTGAGAGGCTGGGAGGGAGAGAGAGAGATTGGGAGAGAGAGAGAGACAGACATGGAGGGAGAGAGAAAGACTGGGGAGTGGGGAGAGAGAGAGACTGGGGAGTGGGGAGAGAGAGAGAGACTGGGGAGTGGGGAGAGAGAGAGAGATTGGGAGAGAGAGAGAGACTGGGAGAGAGAGAGAGCCTGGGAGAGTGAGAGAGGGATTGGGAATCACAGGGAGAGAGAGAAATCGGGAGAGAGTGAGAGGCTGGGAGGGAGAGAGAGAGATTGGGAGAGAGAGAGAGAGACAGACATGGAGGGAGAGAGAAAGACTGGGGAGTGGGGAGAGAGAGAGAGAGAGAGAGACTGGGGAGTGGGGAGAGAGAGAGAGACTGGGGAGTGGGGAGAGAGAGAGACTGGAGAGTGGGGAGCGAGAGAGAGACTGGGGAGTGGGGAGAGAGAGAGAGACTGGGGAGTGGGGAGAGAGAGAGAGGGACTGGGGAGTGGGGAGAGAGAGGGAGACTGAGAGAGAGAGAGACTGGAGAGTGGGGAGAGAGAGAGAGACTGGGGAGTGGGGAGAGAGAGAGAGACTGGGGAGTGGGGAGAGAGAGGGAGAGACTGGTGAGTGGGGAGAGAGAGGGAGAGAGAGAGACAGCGAGACTGGAGAGTGGGGACAGAGAGAGAGACTGGGGAGTGGGGAGAGAGAGAGAGACTGGGGAGTGGGGAGAGAGAGAGACTGGGGAGTGGGGAGAGAGAGAGAGACTGGGGAGTGGGGAGAGAGAGAGACTGGGGAGTGGGGAGAGAGAGAGAGACTGGGGAGTGGGGAGAGAGAGAGAGACTGGGGAGTGGGGAGAGAGAGAGACTGGGGAGTGGGGAGAGAGAGGGAGACTGGGGAGTGGGGAGAGAGAGAGAGACTGGGTTTTGGGGAGAGAGAGAGAAAGACTGGGGAGTGGGGAGAGAGAGAGAGTCTGGGGAGTGGGGAGAGAGAGAGAGACTGGGGAGTGGGGAGCGAGAGAGAGAGACTGGGGAGTGGGGAGAGAGAGGGAGACTGGGGAGTGGGGAGAGAGAGAGAGACTGGGGAGTGTGGAGAGAGAAAGAGACACTGGAGAGTGGGGAGAGATTTAGAGACTGGGGAGTGGGGAGAGAGAGAGACTGGTGAGTGGGGAGCGAGAGAGAGACACTGGGGAGTGTGGAGAGAGAGAGAGACTGAGTGAGAGAGAGAGACTGGGGAGTGGGGAGTGAGAGAGAGAGACTGGGGAGTGGGGAGAGAGAAAGAGACACTGGAGAGTGGGGAGAGATTTAGAGACTGGGGAGTGGGGAGAGAGAGAGAGACACTGGAGAGTGGGGAGAGATTTAGAGACTGGGGAGTGGGGAGAGAGAGAGAGACTGGGGAGTGGGGAGAGAGAAAGAGACACTGGAGAGTGGGGAGAGATTTAGAGACTGGGGAGTGGGGAGAGAGAGAGAGACTGGGGAGTGGGGAGAGAGAAAGAGACACTGGAGAGTGGGGAGAGACTTAGAGACTGGGGAGTGGGGAGAGAGAGAGACTGGTGAGTGGGGAGCGAGAGAGAGACACTGGGGAGTGTGGAGAGAGAGAGAGACTGAGTGAGAGAGAGAGACTGGGAGGGAGAGAGAGAGACAGGGAGGGAAAGTGAGCCTGGGAGGGAGAGAGAGAGACTGGGGAGTGGGGAGAGAGAGAAAGACTGGGGAGTGGGGAGAGAGTGAGAGACTGGGGAATGGGGAGAGAGAGGGAGACTGGAGAGTGGGGAGAGATTTAGAGACTGGAGAGTGGGGAGAGAGTTAGAGACTGGAGAGTGGGGAGAGAGAGAGAGACACTGGAGAGTGGGGAGAGATTTAGAGACTGGGGAGTGGGGAGCGAGAGAGAGACACTGGGGAGTGTGGAGAGAGAGAGAGACTGAGTGAGAGAGAGAGACTGGGAGGGAGAGAGAGAGACAGGAAGGGAAAGTGAGCCTGGGAGGGAGAGAGAGAGACTGGGGAGTGGGGAGAGAGAGAGAGAGGGACTGAGGTGTGGGGAGAGAGAGGGAGACTGAGGGAGAGAGAGACTGGAGAGTGGGGAGAGAGTGAGAGACTGGGGAGTGTGGAGAGAGAAAGAGACACTGGAGAGTGGGGAGGGACTTAGAGACTGGGGAGTGGGGAGAGAGAGAGACTGGTGAGTGGGGAGCGAGAGAGAGACACTGGGGAGTGTGGAGAGAGAGAGAGACTGAGTGAGAGAGAGAGACTGGGGAGTGGGGAGCGAGAGAGAGAGACTGGGGAGTGGGGAGAGAGAGAGAGACTGGAGAGTGGGGAGTGATTTAGAGACTGGGGAGTGGGGAGCGAGAGAGAGAGACTGGGGAGTGGGGAGAGAGAGAGAGACTGGAGAGTGGGGAGTGATTTAGAGACTGGGGAGTGGGGAGAGAGGGAGACTGGAGAGTGGGGAGTGATTTAGAGACTGGGGAGTGGGGAGAGAGAGAGACTGGTGAGTGGGGAGCGAGAGAGAGACACTGGGGAGAGTGGAGAGAGAGAGAGACTGAGTGAGAGAGAGAGACTGGGGAGTGGGGAGCGAGAGAGAGACTGGAGAGTGGGGAGAGAGTGAGAGACTGGGGAGTGGGGAGAGAGAGGGAGACTGGGGAGTGGGGAGAGAGAGAGAGACTGGGGAGTGTGGAGAGAGAAAGAGACACTGGAGAGTGGGGAGAGATTTAGAGACTGGTGAGTGGGGAGCGAGAGAGAGACACTGGGGAGTGTGGAGAGAGAGAGAGACTGAGTGAGAGAGAGAGACTGGGAGGGAGAGAGAGAGACAGGGAGGGAAAGTGAGCCTGGGAGGGAGAGAGAGAGACTGGGGAGTGGGGAGAGAGAGAAAGCCTGGGGAGTAGGGAGAGAGTGAGAGACTGGGGAGTGGGGAGAGAGAGAGAGACTGGGGAGTGGGGAGATAGTGAGAGACTGGGGAGTGGGGAGAGAGAGGGAGACTGGAGAGTGGGGAGAGATTTAGGGACTGGGGAGTGGGGAGAGAGAGAGAGAGACTGGTGAGTGGGGAGCGAGAGAGAGACACTGGGGAGTGTGGAGAGAGAGAGAGACTGAGTGAGAGAGAGAGACTGGGGAGTGGGGAGCGAGAGAGAGAGACTGGGGAGTGGGGAGAGAGAGAGAGACTGGGAGAGAGAGAGAGACTGGGAGAGAGAGAGAGCCTGGGAGAGTGAGAGAGGGATTGGGAGTCACAGGGAGAGAGAGAAATCGGGAGAGAGAGTGAGAGGCTGGGAGGGAGAGAGAGAGATTGGGAGAGACAGAGAGACATACATGGAGGGAGAGAGAAAGACTGGGGAGTGGGGAGAGAGAGAGACTGGGGAGTGGGGAGAGAGAGAAAGAGAGACTGGGGAGTGGGGAGAGAGAGTGACTGGGGATTGGGGAGAGAGAGAGAGACTGGGGAGTGGGGAGAGAGAGAGTCTAGGGAGTGGGGAGAGAGAGGGAGACTGAGAGAGAGAGAGACTGGAGAGTGGGGAGACAGAGAGAGAGACTGGGGAGTGGGGAGAGAGAGAGAGAGAGACTAGGGAGTGGGGAGAGAGAGAGAGAGAGACTGGTGATTGGGGAGCGAGAGAGAGACACTGGGGAGTGTGGAGAGAGAGAGAGACTGAGTGAGAGAGAGAGACTGGGGAGTGGGGAGCGAGAGAGAGAGACTGGGGAGTGGGGAGAGAGAGAGAGACTGGGAGAGAGAGAGAGACTGGGAGAGAGAGAGAGCCTGGGAGAGTGAGAGAGGGATTGGGAGTCACAGGGAGAGAGAGAAATCGGGAGAGAGAGTGAGAGGCTGGGAGGGAGAGAGAGAGATTGGGAGAGACAGAGAGACATACATGGAGGGAGAGAGAAAGACTGGGGAGTGGGGAGAGAGAGAGACTGGGGAGTGGGGAGAGAGAGAAAGAGAGACTGGGGAGTGGGGAGAGAGAGTGACTGGGGATTGGGGAGAGAGAGAGAGACTGGGGAGTGGGGAGAGAGAGAGTCTAGGGAGTGGGGAGAGAGAGGGAGACTGAGAGAGAGAGAGACTGGAGAGTGGGGAGACAGAGAGAGAGACTGGGGAGTGGGGAGAGAGAGAGAGAGAGACTAGGGAGTGGGGAGAGAGAGAGAGAGAGACTAGGGAGTGGGGAGAGAGAGAGAGACTGGAGAGTGGGGAGAGAGAGAAAGAGACTAGGGAGTGGGGAGAGAGAGGGAGAGAGAGAGAGAGAGAGACTGGGGAGCGGGGAGAGAGAGAGAGAGACTGGGGAGTGGAGAGAGAGAGAGAGACTGGAGAGTGGGGAGAGAGAGAGACTGGGGAGAGTGGAGAGAGACAGAGAGACTGGAGAGTGGGGAGAGAGAGAGAGACTGGGGAGTGGGGAGAGAGAGAGAGATTGGGAGAGAGAGAGAGACTGGGAGAGAGAGAGAGCCTGGGAGAGTGAGAGAGGGATTGGGAGTCACAGGGAGAGAGAGAAATCGGGAGAGAGTGAGAGGCTGGGAGGGAGAGAGAGAGATTGGGAGAGAGAGAGAGACAGACATGGAGGGAGAGAGAGAGACTGGGGAGTGGGGAGAGAGAGAGACTGGGGAGTGGGGAGAGAGGGTGACTGGGGAGTGGGGAGAGAGAGAGTGACTGGGGAGTGGGGAGAGAGAGAGAGGGACTGGGGAGTGGGGAGAGAGAGGGAGACTGAGAGAGAGAGAGACTGGAGAGTGGGGAGAGAGAGAGACTGGGGAGTGGGGAGAGAGAGGGAGAGACTGGAGAGTGGGGAGCGAGAGAGAGACTGGGGAGTGGGGAGAGAGAGAGAGGGACTGGGGAGTGGGGAGAGAGAGGGAGACTGAGAGAGAGAGACTGGAGAGTGGGGAGAGAGAGAGAGACTGGGGAGTGGGGAGAGAGAGAGAGACACTGGGGAGTGTGGAGAGAGAGAGAGACTGAGTGAGAGAGAGAGACTGGGGAGTGGGGAGCGAGAGAGAGAGACTGGGGAGTGGGGAGAGAGAGAGAGACTGGGAGAGAGAGAGAGACTGGGAGAGAGAGAGAGCCTGGGAGAGTGAGAGAGGGATTGGGAGTCACAGGGAGAGAGAGAAATCGGGAGAGAGAGTGAGAGGCTGGGAGGGAGAGAGAGAGATTGGGAGAGAGAGAGAGACAGACATGGAGGGAGAGAGAAAGACTGGGGAGTGGGGAGAGAGAGAGAGAGAGAGACTGGGGAGTGGGGAGAGAGAGAGACTGGGGAGTGGGGAGAGAGAGAAAGAGAGACTGGGGAGTGGGGAGAGAGAGTGACTGGGGAGTGGGGAGAGAGAGAAAGAGAGACTGGGGAGTGGGGAGAGAGAGTGACTGGGGATTGGGGAGAGAGAGAGAGACTGGGGAGTGGGGAGAGAGAGAGTCTAGGGAGTGGGGAGAGAGAGGGAGACTGGGGAGTGGGGAGAGGGAGAGAGAGACTAGGGAGTGGGGAGAGAGAGGGAGAGACTGGGGAGTGGGGAGAGAGAGAGAGAGAGACTGGGGAGTGGGGAGAGAGAGAGAGAGAGACTAGGGAGTGGGGAGAGAGAGAGAGACTGGAGAGTGGGGAGCCAGAGAGAGAGAGACTGGGGAGTGGGGAGAGAGAGAGAGACTGGGGAGTGGGGAGAGAGAGAAAGAGAGACTGGGGAGTGGGGAGAGAGAGAGAGAGACTAGGGAGTGGGGAGAGAGAGGGAGAGAGAGAGAGAGAGACTGGGGAGCGGGGAGAGAGAGAGAGAGACTGGGGAGTGGGGAGAGAGAGAGAGACTGGAGAGTGGGGAGAGAGAGAGACTGGGGAGAGTGGAGAGAGACAGAGAGACTGGAGAGTGGGGAGAGAGAGAGAGACTGGGGAGTGGGGAGAGAGAGAGAGATTGGGAGAGAGAGAGAGACTGGGAGAGAGAGAGAGCCTGGGAGAGTGAGAGAGGGATTGGGAGTCACAGGGAGAGAGAAAAATCGGGAGAGAGTGAGAGGCTGGGAGGGAGAGAGAGAGATTGGGAGAGAGAGAGAGACAGACATGGAGGGAGAGAGAAAGACTGGGGAGTGGGGAGAGAGAGAGAGAGAGAGACTGGGGAGTGGGGAGAGAGAGAGAGACTGGGGAGTGGGGAGAGAGAGAGACTGGAGAGTGGGGAGCGAGAGAGAGACTGGGGAGTGGGGAGAGAGAGGGAGAGACTGGGGAGTGGGGAGAGAGAGAGAGACTGGAGAGATGGGAGAGAGGGTGACTGGGGATTGGGGAGAGAGAGAGTGACTGGGGAGTGGGGAGAGAGAGAGACTGGAGAGTGGGGAGAGAGAGAGACTGGGGAGTGGGGAGAGAGAGGGAGAGACTGGGGAGTGGGGAGAGAGAGAGACTGGAGAGTGGGGAGCGAGAGAGAGACTGGGGAGTGGGGAGAGAGAGAGAGTGACTGGGGAGTGGGGAGAGAGAGAGACTGGAGAGTGGGGAGAGAGACTGGGGAGTGGGGAGCGAGAGAGAGACTGGGGAGTGGGGAGAGAGAGAGAGGGACTGGGGAGTGGGGACAGAGAGAGACTGGAGAGTGGGGAGCGAGAGAGAGACTGGGGAGTGGGGAGAGAGAGAGAGGGACTGGGGAGTGGGGAGAGAGAGGGAGACTGGGGAGTGGGGAGAGAGAGGGAGACTGGGGAGTGGGGAGAGAGAGAGACTGGAGAGTGGGGAGCGAGAGAGAGACTGGAGAGTGGGGAGATAGAGAGAGGGACTGGGGAGTGGGGAGAGAGAGGGAGACTGAGAGAGAGAGAGACTGGAGAGTGGGGAGAGAGAGAGACTGGGGCGTGGGGAGAGAGAGAGAGACTGGAGAGTGGGGAGATAGAGAGAGGGACTGGGGAGTGGGGAGAGAGAGGGAGACTGAGAGAGAGAGAGACTGGAGAGTGGGGAGAGAGAGAGACTGGGGCGTGGGGAGAGAGAGAGAGAGACTGGGGAGTGGGGAGAGAGAGGGAGAGACTGGAGAGTGGGGAGAGAGAGAGACTGGGGAGAGTGGAGAGAGACAGAGAGACTGGAGAGTGGGGAGAGAGAGAGAGACACTGTGGAGTGGGGAGAGGGAGGGAGACTGAGAGAGAGAGAGACTGGGAGAGAGAGAGAGAGACATGGAACGAAAGTGAGCCTGGGAGAGAGAGGGAGAGAGACTGGGGAGTGGGGAGAGAGAGAGAGACTGGGGAGTGGGGAGAGAGAGAGACTGGGGAGTGGGGAGAGAGAGAGTCTGGGGAGTGGGGAGAGAGAGAGAGAGACTGGGGAGTGGGGAGAGAGAGGGAGACTGAGAGAGAGAGACTGGAGAGTGGGGAGAGAGTGAGAGACTGGGGAGTGGGGAGAGAGAGGGAGACTGGGGAGTGGGGAGAGAGAGATAGACTGGGGAGTGGGGAGAGAGAGAGAGACTGGGGAGTGGGGAGCGAGAGAGAGACACTGGGGAGTGTGGAGAGAGAGAGAGACTGAGTGAGAGAGAGAGACTGGGAGGGAGAGAGAGAGACAGGGAGGGAAAGTGAGCCTGGGAGGGAGAGAGAGAGACTGGGGAGTGGGGAGAGAGAGAGAGACTGGGTTTTGGGGAGAGAGAGAGAAAGACTGGGGAGTGGGGAGAGAGAGAGAGTCTGGGGAGTGGGGAGAGAGAGAGAGAGACTGGGGAGTGGGGAGAGAGAGGGAGACTGAGAGAGAGAGACTGGAGAGTGGGGAGAGAGTGAGAGACTGGGGAGTGGGGAGAGAGAGGGAGACTGGGGAGTGGGGAGAGAGAGAGAGACTGGGGAGTGTGGAGAGAGAAAGAGACACTGGAGAGTGGGGAGAGATTTAGAGACTGGGGAGTGGGGAGAGAGAGAGAGACACTGGGGAGTGTGGAGAGAGAGAGAGACTGAGTGAGAGAGAGAGACTGGGGAGTGGGGAGAGAGAGAGAGACTGGGGAGTGTGGAGAGAGAAAGAGACACTGGAGAGTGGGGAGAGATTTAGAGACTGGTGAGTGGGGAGAGAGAGAGAGACACTGGGGAGTGTGGAGAGAGAGAGAGACTGAGTGAGAGAGAGAGACTGGGAGGGAGAGAGAGAGACAGGGAGGGAAAGTGAGCCTGGGAGGGAGAGAGAGAGACTGGGGAGTGGGGAGAGAGAGAAAGCCTGGGGAGTGGGGAGAGAGTGAGAGACTGGGGAGTGGGGAGAGAGAGAGAGACTGGGAGAGAGAGAGAGCCTGGGAGAGTGAGAGAGAGATTGGGAGTCACAGGGAGAGAGAGAAATCGGAAGAGAGAGAGAGAGACTGGGAGGGAGAGAGAGAGACAGAGGTGGAGAGAGAAAGACTGGGGAGTGGGGAGAGAGAGAGACTAGGGAGTGGGGAGAGAGAGAGAGAGAGGCTAGGGAGTGGGGAGAGAGAGTGACTGGGGTGTGGGGAGAGAGAGAGAGAGACTGGGGAGTGGGGAGAGAGAGAGAGAGAGAGAGAGAGACTGGGGAGTGGGGAGAGAGAGAGAGAGAGAGAGAGAGAGAGACTGGGGAGTGGGGAGAGAGAGAGAGAGAGAGAGAGAGAGTCTGGGGAGTGGGGAGAGAGAGAGAGAGAGACTGGGGAGTGGGGAGAGAGAGAGAGACTGGGGAGTGGGGAGAGAGAGAGAGAGAGAAAGAGACTGGGGAGTGGGGGAGAGAGAGAGACTGGGGAGTGGGGAGAGAGAGAGACTGGGGAATGGGGAGAGAGAGGGAGACTGAGAGAGACTGGAGAGTGGGGAACGAGAGAGAGACTGGGGAGTGGGGAGAGAGAGAGGGACTGGGGAGTGGGGAGAGAGAGGGAGACTGAGAGAGAGAGACTGGAGAGTGGGGAGGGAGAGAGAGAGACTGGGGAGTGGGGAGAGAGAGGGAGACTGGGGAGTGGGGAGAGAGACACTGGGAAGTGGGGAGAGAGAGGGAGAGAGAGAGAGAGACAAGAGAGTGGGGAGAGAGAGACTAGAGAGTGGGGAGAGAGAGAGACTGGGGAGTGGGGGAGAGACAGAGAGACTGAAGAGTGGGGAGAGAGAGAGAGACTGGGGAGTGGGGAGAGAGAGGGAGACTGGGGAGTGGGGAGAGGGAGGGAGACTGGGGATTGGGGAGAGAGAGAGACTGGGGAGTGGGGAGAGAGAGAGACTGGGGAGTGGGGAGAGGGAGAGAGAGAATGAGCCTGACAGAGAGAGAGAGATGCCCAGAGACAAACATAGGCAGGTATACTCTTTTGTTCTGACTTGTCAATTCTCCAGTTTATTCCTGAGAGAAAGAGAGCCTGGGAGAGAGAGAGAGAGAGACTGGTAGAGAGAGAAAGAGAGTCTGGGAGGGAGAGAGAGAGACTGGGAGAGAGAGAAAGAGAGAGAGAGTGAGCTTGGGGGGGGTGGTGGGAGAGAGAGATAGAGACTGGGAGGAAGAGAGAGAGATTGGGGAGTGGGGAGAGAGAGGGAGACTGAGAGAGAGAGAGACTGGGCGGGAGAGATAGAGAGAGACAGGGAGGGAGAGAGAGAGAGAGTGAGAGAGACTGGGAGAGAGAGCGACTGGGAGGGAGAGAGGAAGTCTGGGGAGTGGGGAAAGAGAGAGAGTGGGGAGTGGGGAGAGAGCGAGAGAGACTGGAAGAGAGAGAGCGAGAGACTGGGAGAGGGAGAGAGCCTGGGAGGGAGAGAGAGGGACTGGGGAGTGGGGAGAGAGAGAGAGAGACTGGGGAGTGGGGAGAGAGAGAGAGAGACTGCGGAGTGGGGAGAGTGAGAGATTGGGGAGTGGGGAGAGAGACTGGGGAGTGGGGAGAGAGAGAGAGAGGGACTGGGGAGTGGGGAGAGAGAGAGAGAGAGACTGGGGAGTGGGGAGAGAGAGAGAGAGAGAGAGAGAGAGAGACTGGGGAGTGGGGAGAGAGAGAGAGAGGGACTGGGGAGTGGGGAGAGAGAGAGAGAGAGACTGGGGAGTGGGGAGAGAGAGAGAGAGAGAGAGAGAGAGAGACTGGGGAATGGGGAGAGAGAGAGAGAGACTGGGGAGTGGGGAGAGAGAGAGAGAGAGACTGGGGAGTGGGGAGAGAGAGAGAGAGAGAGAGAGACAGGGAGGGAGAGAGAGAGAGAGTGAGAGAGACTGGGAGAGAGAGCGACTGGGAGGGAGAGAGGGAGTCTGGGGAGTGGGGAAAGAGAGAGAGTGGGGAGTGGGGAGAGAGCGAGAGAGACTGGAAGAGAGAGAGCGAGAGACTGGGAGAGGGAGAGAGCCTGGGAGGGAGAGAGAGGGACTGGGGAGTGGGGAGAGAGAGAGACTGGGGAGTGGGGAGAGAGAGAGAGAGACTGGGGAGTGGGGAGAGAGAGAGAGAGACTGGGGAGTGGGGAGAGAGAGAGAGAGACTGGGGAGTGGG
Organism: Carcharodon carcharias; assembly: GCF_017639515.1. Lineage (NCBI taxonomy): Eukaryota > Metazoa > Chordata > Chondrichthyes > Lamniformes > Lamnidae > Carcharodon > Carcharodon carcharias. The sequence continues at coordinate 107,536 of NC_054486.1, read as the reverse complement.
GAGAGAGGCTGGGGAGTGGGGAGAGAGAGAGAGAGGGACTGGGGAGTGGGGAGAGAGAGAGAGAGAGACTGGGGAGTGGGGAGAGAGAGAGAGAGAGAGAGAGAGAGAGACTGGGGAGTGGGGAGAGAGAGAGAGAGGGACTGGGGAGTGGGGAGAGAGAGAGAGAGAGACTGGGGAGTGGGGAGAGAGAGAGAGACTGGGGAGTGGGGAGAGAGAGAGAGAGAGAGAGAGAGACTGGCTGGGGAGAGAGAGAGAGAGAGAGAGAGAGAGACTGGCTGGGGAGAGAGAGAGAGAGAGAGAGAGAGAGACTGGCTGGGGAGAGAGAGAGAGAGAGACTGGGGAGTGGGGAGAGAGAGAGAGACTGGGGAGTGGGGAGAGAGAGAGAGAGAGAAAGAGACTGGGGAGTGGGGGAGAGAGAGAGACTGGGGAGTGGGGAGAGAGAGAGACTGGGGAATGGGGAGAGAGAGGGAGACTGAGAGAGACTGGAGAGTGGGGAACGAGAGAGAGACTGGGGAGTGGGGAGAGAGAGAGGGACTGGGGAGTGGGGAGAGAGAGGGAGACTGAGAGAGAGAGACTGGAGAGTGGGGAGGGAGAGAGAGAGACTGGGGAGTGGGGAGAGAGAGGGAGACTGGGGAGTGGGGAGAGAGACACTGGGAAGTGGGGAGAGAGAGGGAGAGAGAGAGAGACAAGAGAGTGGGGAGAGAGAGACTAGAGAGTGGGGAGAGAGAGAGACTGGGGAGTGGGGGAGAGACAGAGAGACTGAAGAGTGGGGAGAGAGAGAGAGACTGGGGAGTGGGGAGAGAGAGGGAGACTGGGGAGTGGGGAGAGGGAGGGAGACTGGGGATTGGGGAGAGAGAGAGACTGGGGAGTGGGGAGAGAGAGAGAGAGACTGAAGAGTGGGGAGAGAGAGAGAGACTGGGGAGTGGGGAGAGAGAGAGACTGGGGAGTGGGGAGAGGGAGAGAGAGAATGAGCCTGACAGAGAGAGAGAGATGCCCAGAGACAAACATAGGCAGGTATACTCTTTTGTTCTGACTTGTCAATGCTCCAGTTTATTCCTGAGAGAAAGAGAGCCTGGGAGAGAGAGAGAGAGAGACTGGTAGAGAGAGAAAGAGAGTCTGGGAGGGAGAGAGAGAGACTGGGAGAGAGAGAAAGAGAGAGAGAGTGAGCTTGGGGGGGGTGGTGGGAGAGAGAGATAGAGACTGGGAGGAAGAGAGAGAGATTGGGGAGTGGGGAGAGAGAGGGAGACTGAGAGAGAGAGAGACTGGGCGGGAGAGATAGAGAGAGACAGGGAGGGAGAGAGAGAGAGAGTGAGAGAGACTGGGAGAGAGAGCGACTGGGAGGGAGAGAGGGAGTCTGGGGAGTGGGGAAAGAGAGAGAGTGGGGAGTGGGGAGAGAGCGAGAGAGACTGGAAGAGAGAGAGCGAGAGACTGGGAGAGGGAGAGAGCCTGGGAGGGAGAGAGAGGGACTGGGGAGTGGGGAGAGAGAGAGAGAGACTGGGGAGTGGGGAGAGAGAGAGACTGGGGAGTGGGGAGAGTGAGAGACTGGGGAGTGGGGAGAGAGAGAGAGAGGGACTGGGGAGTGGGGAGAGAGAGAGACTGGGGAGTGGGGAGAGAGAGAGAGAGACTGGGGAGTGGGGAGAGTGAGAGACTGGGGAGTGGGGAGAGAGACTGGGGAGTGGGGAGAGAGAGAGAGAGGGACTGGGGAGTGGGGAGAGAGAGAGAGAGAGACTGGGGAGTGGGGAGAGAGAGAGAGAGAGAGAGAGAGAGAGAGACTGGGGAGTGGGGAGAGAGAGAGAGACTGGGGAGTGGGGAGAGAGAGAGGGACTGGGGAGTGGGGAGAGAGAGGGAGACTGAGAGAGAGAGACTGGAGAGTGGGGAGGGAGAGAGAGAGACTGGGGAGTGGGGAGAGAGAGGGAGACTGGGGAGTGGGGAGAGAGACACTGGGAAGTGGGGAGAGAGAGGGAGAGAGAGAGAGAGACAAGAGAGTGGGGAGAGAGAGAGACTGGGGAGTGGGGGAGAGACAGAGAGACTGAAGAGTGGGGAGAGAGAGAGAGACTGGGGAGTGGGGAGAGAGAGGGAGACTGGGGAGTGGGGAGAGAGAGAGAGAGAGAAAGAGACTGGGGAGTGGGGAGAGAGAGGGAGACTGGGGAGTGGGGAGAGGGAGAGACTGGGGAATGGGGAGAGAGAGGGAGACTGAGAGAGACTGGAGAGTGGGGAACGAGAGAGAGACTGGGGAGTGGGGAGAGAGAGAGGGACTGGGGAGTGGGGAGAGAGAGGGAGACTGAGAGAGAGAGACTGGAGAGTGGGGAGGGAGAGAGAGAGACTGGGGAGTGGGGAGAGAGAGGGAGACTGGGGAGTGGGGAGAGAGACACTGGGAAGTGGGGAGAGAGAGGGAGAGAGAGAGAGAGACAAGAGAGTGGGGAGAGAGAGAGACTGGGGAGTGGGGGAGAGACAGAGAGACTGAAGAGTGGGGAGAGAGAGAGAGACTGGGGAGTGGGGAGAGGGAGGGAGACTGGGGATTGGGGAGAGAGAGAGACTGGGGAGTGGGGAGAGAGAGAGACTGGGGAGTGGGGAGAGGGAGAGAGAGAATGAGCCTGACAGAGAGAGAGAGATGCCCAGAGACAAACATAGGCAGGTATACTCTTTTGTTCTGACTTGTCAATTCTCCAGTTTATTCCTGAGAGAAAGAGAGCCTGGGAGAGAGAGAGAGAGAGACTGGTAGAGAGAGAAAGAGAGTCTGGGAGGGAGAGAGAGAGACTGGGAGAGAGAGAAAGAGAGAGAGAGTGAGCTTGGGGGGGGGTGGTGGGAGAGAGAGATAGAGACTGGGAGGAAGAGAGAGAGATTGGGGAGTGGGGAGAGAGAGGGAGACTGAGAGAGAGAGAGACTGGGCGGGAGAGATAGAGAGAGACAGGGAGGGAGAGAGAGAGAGAGTGAGAGAGACTGGGAGAGAGAGCGACTGGGAGGGAGAGAGGGAGTCTGGGGAGTGGGGAAAGAGAGAGAGTGGGGAGTGGGGAGAGAGCGAGAGAGACTGGAAGAGAGAGAGCGAGAGACTGGGAGAGGGAGAGAGCCTGGGAGGGAGAGAGAGGGACTGGGGAGTGGGGAGAGAGAGAGACTGGGGAGTGGGGAGAGAGAGAGAGAGACTGGGGAGTGGGGAGAGAGAGAGAGAGACTGGGGAGTGGGGAGAGTGAGAGACTGGGGAGTGGGGAGAGAGACTGGGGAGTGGGGAGAGAGAGAGAGAGGGACTGGGGAGTGGGGAGAGAGAGAGAGAGAGACTGGGGAGTGGGGAGAGAGAGAGAGAGAGAGAGAGAGAGACTGGGGAGTGGGGAGAGAGAGAGAGAGGGACTGGGGAGTGGGGAGAGAGAGAGAGAGAGACTGGGGAGTGGGGAGAGAGAGAGAGAGAGAGAGAGAGAGAGACTGGGGAGTGGGGAGAGAGAGAGAGAGACTGGGGAGTGGGGAGAGAGAGAGAGAGACTGGGGAGTGGGGAGAGAGAGAGAGAGACTGGGGAGTGGGGAGAGTGAGAGACTGGGGAGTGGGGAGAGAGACTGGGAAGTGGGGAGAGAGAGAGAGAGGGACTGGGGAGTGGGGAGAGACAGAGAGAGAGACTGGGGAGTGGGGAGAGAGAGAGAGAGAGAGAGAGAGACTGGGGAGTGGGGGGAGAGAGAGAGAGAGAGAGAGAGACTGGGGAGTGGGGAGAGAGAGAGAGAGACTGGGGAGTGGGGAGAGAGAGAGAGAGAGAGAGAGAGACTGGGGAGTGGGGAGAGAGAGAGAGAGAGACTGGGGAGTGGGGAGAGAGAGAGAGAGAGACTGGGGAGTGGGGAGAGAGAGAGAGAGAGACTGGGGAGTGGGGAGAGAGACTGGGGAGTGGGGAGAGAGAGAGAGAGAGACTGGGGAGTGGGGAGAGAGAGAGAGAGAGACTGGGGAGTGGGGAGAGAGAGAGAGAGAGAGAGAGAGACTGGGGAGTGGGGAGAGAGAGAGAGAGAGACTGGGGAGTGGGGAGAGAGAGAGAGAGAGAGAGAGAGACTGGGGAGTGGGGGGAGAGAGAGAGAGAGAGAGAGAGACTGGGGAGTGGGGAGAGAGAGAGAGAGACTGGGGAGTGGGGTGAGAGAGAGAGAGAGAGAGAGAGACTGGGGAGTGGGGAGAGAGAGAGAGAGAGACTGGGGAGTGGGGAGAGAGAGAGAGACTGGGGAGTGGGGAGAGAGAGAGAGAGAGACTGGGGAGTGGGGAGAGAGAGAGAGAGGCTGGGGAGTGGGGAGAGAGAGAGAGAGAGACTGGGGAGTGGGGAGAGAGAGGGAGACTGGGGAGTGGGGAGAGAGAGAGAGAGAGACTGGGGAGTGGGGAGAGAGAGAGAGACTGGGGAGTGGGGAGACAGAGAGAGAGAGACTGGGGAGTGGGGAGACAGAGAGAGACTGGGGAGTGGGGAGAGTGAGAGACTGGTGAGTGTGGGGAGAGTGAGAGAGACTGGGAAGTCGGGAGAGAGAGAGAGACTGGGGAGTGGGGAGAGAGAGAGAGACTGGGGAGTGGGGAGAGAGAGAGAGAGAGAGACTGGGGAGTGGGGAGAGAGAGAGAGAGAGACTGGGGAGTGGGGAAAGAGAGAGAGAGAGACTGGGGAGTGGGGAGACAGAGAGAGAGAGACTGGGGAGTGGGGAGACAGAGAGAGACTGGGGAGTGGGGAGAGTGAGAGACTGGGGAGTGTGGGGAGAGTGAGAGAGAGACTGGGGAGTGGGGAGAGAGAGAGAGACTGGGGAGTGGGGAGACAGAGAGGGAGAGACTGGGGTGTGGGGAGACAGAGAGAGACTGGGGAGTGGGGAGAGTGAGAGAGACTGGGGAGTGGGGAGACAGAGAGAGAGAGAGACTGGGGAGTGGGGAGAGAGAGAGAGACTGGGGAGTGGGGAGAGAGAGAGAGAGAGACTGGGGAGTGGGGAGACAGAGAGAGAGACTGGGGAGTGGGGAGAGAGAGAGAGACTGGTGAGTGGGGAGAGAGAGAGAGAGAGACTGGGGAGTGGGGAGAGAGAGTGAGAGACTGGGAGAGAGAGAGAGACTGGTGAGTGGGGAGAGAGAGAGAGAGAGACTGGTGAGTGGGGAGAGAGAGAGAGAGAGACTGGGGAGTGGGGAGAGAGAGAGAGAGGCTGGGGAGTGGGGAGAGAGAGAGAGAGAGACTGGGGAGTGGGGAAAGAGAGAGAGAGAGACTGGGGAGTGGGGAGAGAGAGAGAGACTGGGGAGTGGGGAGAGAGAGAGAGACTGGGGAGTGGGGAAAGAGAGAGAGAGAGACTGGGGAGTGGGGAGAGAGAGAGAGACTGGGGAGTGGGGAAAGAGAGAGAGAGAGACTGGGGAGTGGGGAAAGAGAGAGAGAGAGACTGGGGAGTGGGGAGAGAGAGAGAGAGACTGGGGAGTGGGGAGAGAGAGAGAGAGAGACTGGGGAGTGGGGAGAGAGAGAGAGAGAGACTGGGGAGTGGGGAGAGAGAGAGAGACTGGGGAGTGGGGAGAGAGAGAGAGACTGGGGAGTGGGGAGAGAGAGAGACTGGGGAGTGGGGAGAGAGAGAGAGAGACTGGGAGAGAGAGTGATGCCCAGAGATAGACAGAGGCAGGTATAATCTCTTGTTCTGACTTGTTAATGCTGCAGTTTATTCTGAGGCCCCTCCTCAATCTTTGGGGTGCCCCCTTAACATTCGCTCCCCATACCCCCTTAATTATGAGGATTCCCCCCCATTAATTATAATGTCTCCCCATTAATTCTGAGGGCCTCCCCTTCAATTATTAGGGTCCCTGCTTAATTCCGAGGGTTCCCCATTAATTCTGCAGACCCCCATGAATTCGGAACTCCCCCTGTTAATTCTGAGACCCCCCTCCCCCATTTATTTGGAGATCCCCCCATGAATTCGGAGTTCTCCTCCCACCCGTTAATTCGGAGGGGCTCTGCCATTAGTTTTGAGGGCAGCTCCCTAATTAATTTGGAGATCCCCCCATGAATTCGGAATGCACGCCCCCCTCCCAAAAAATAGGTATGACTCCAAACAGCGGAGACTTTTCCCCTTGATTTCCATCTGCCATGTCATCTCCCCATCACTCCGCTCTGCTAACCGGTAGCACAAGGAACCCCAGCTTCTGAGCATCACATACTTCATCCAACTGACTGATTAACTCTGTCAGGAAACTAGGGGTGGAAATGAACCCTTTAGCTTAGTCAGGTTTACTCCTGGCAATAAGGCAAACGCTCAGAAAAGCCACATCACATCTTTGATTTGAATGTACATTACAGCCTCAAACTTCTGGTGCATCATTTCTGGGAGACTTGTTCACAATAATATCTTGCTTTTTTAAAATTCATTCACGGGATGTGGGCCTCGCTGGCTGGGCCCAGCATTTATTGACCATCCCTAATTGCCCCTTGAGAAGGTGGTGGTGAGCTGCCATCTTGAACCGCTGCAGTCCATGTGGTGTAGGTACACCCACAGTGCTGTTAGGGAGGGAGTTCCAGGATTTTGTCCGTGTGGTGTAGGTACACCCACAGTGCTGTTAGAGAGGGAGTTCCAGGATTTTGTCCATGTGGTGTAGGTACACCCACAGTGCTGTTAGGGAGGGAGTTCCAGGATTTTGTCCGTGTGGTGTAGGTACACCCACAGTGCTGTTAGAGAGGGAGTTCCAGGATTTTGTCCGTGTGGTGTAGGTACACCCACAGCGCTGTTAGGGAGGGAGTTCCAGGATTTTGTCCGTGTGGTGTAGGTACACCCACAGCGCTGTTAGGGAGGGAGTTCCAGGATTTTGTCCCCGTGTGGTGTAGGTACACCCACAGCGCTGTTAGGGAGGGAGTTCCAGGATTTTGTCCGTGTGGTGTAGGTACACCCACAGTGCTGTTAGGGAGGGAGTTCCAGGATTTTGTCCGTGTGGTGTAGGTACACCCACAGCGCTGTTAGGGAGGGAGTTCCAGGATTTTGTCCATGTGGTGTAGGTACACCCACAGCGCTGTTAGGGAGGGAGTTCCAGGATTTTGTCCATGTGGTGTAGGTACACCCACGGCGCTGTTAGGGAGGGAGTTCCAGGATTTTGTCCCTGTGGTGTAGGTACACCCACAGTGCTGTTAGGGAGGGAGTTCCAGGATTTTGTCCGTGTGGTGTAGGTACACCCACAGTGCTGTTAGGGAGGGAGTTCCAGGATTTGGACCTAGCGACAGTGAAGGAACAGCCGATATATTTCCAAGTCAGGATGGTGAGTGACTTGGAGGGGAACTTCCAGGAGGTGGTGTTCCCATCTATCTGCTGCCATTGTCCTTCTAGATGGTAGTGGTCGTGGGTTTGGAAGGTGCACTTGCTGTGGATTTTGGAGTCACATGAAGAGCAGACAAGGTCAGGACAGCATGCTGTCCTTCTGTAAAGGGAAGCAGGTCCACTTTCATAAGAATGCAGCAATTTCCCCATTGTCACAAACGAGATTAAATTTATGTTCCAGTTTAATTGGTTAACTGAATTTAAATTCCACAGCTCCTATGGGGGGATTTGAACACATACTCCCAGAGCATTAGCCTCGGCTGCTGGATCCCTAGCCTGGTGACAAAACTATAAAATATAAAGCTCTCGAGCTCTTCCTTAACAATCTGGAGCAGGTTGGGAAAAGGACAGCTAGAAGGTTACGTCTCTACTCAAGGAAAGAAAAAGGCAGTGGTACAGTTTCATTCTGCTGCAAGTCACCTGCAAGGAGCCAGGGGCAGGCACTGGTGGAATTGGTCCGGCCTCTACATCTCAAGATCTGTACGAGCTGGGCTACTCCAGAGGAATGATGTTGCAACAACAGATGAAAATGCGTTTGTTTAATATGGTGCGCTTGTTAAAATTAAAAAAAAAACGGAAGCATATTTGTACCAAGTGTGGTCATGTTGATGAACAGCCTCTCGTACATATTGAAGATGTGAGACTGTGAAACAGCAATATCCACGCAATGGAATATTTAAAATGTGTCAGAGAAATCTTGTTGAAAAGACCAGCAGACTTGACAAGAGTTACAAGATACATGAGGAAAGTCATTTACATTACAAACCACAAAACTGTCTGATGGACAAAGACATTCATCTTAAAACAAACCAGAAATCCTTGCTGAGATTCAAGTGAATCTTGCCTGTTTGAATAATTCTCTTTTTCATTGGCATGGAGGTGGTTTGTAGATTTGCACTTAAGCTAAAAATGAAAAGGCTCAAAAGCTATTCAAACACAAAAGGCAAATTTATTCCTCATCATTATGTATTTAAGTATTTTTAAGTACTTCACAGAACAACGACCAAGCAACAGCCAAGGTCCAGAGCTGAGGTGAGAGCGATTGTTCTTAACATCGAGGCAGCATTTGACCGAGTGCAGCATTGAGGAATGGGAGTCAAGGGAAAAACCTCAACTGGTTGGAGTCATATCTAACACCAAGGAAGATGGTTGTGGTTGTTGGAGGTCAGTCATCTCAGCTCCAGGACATCACAGCAGGAGTTCCTCAGGGTAGTGTCCTAGGCCCAAACGTCTTCAGCTGCTTCATCAATGACCTTCCTTCCATCATAAGGTCAGAAGTGGGGATGTTCCCTGATGATTGCACAATGTTCAGCACCATTCACCACTCCTCAGATACTGAAGCAGAACATGTCCAAATGCAGCAAGACCTGGACAATATCCAGGCTTGGACTGACAAGTGGCAAGTAACATTCACACCACACAAGCACCAGGCAATGACCATCTCTAACATCACCCCTTAATTGAATTCCCCAGTATCAACATTTTGGGTATTCCCATTGATCAGAAACAGAACTGGACTAGCCATATAGAAATTGTGTTTACAAGATCATGTAAGAGGCTAGGAATCCTGCGACGAGTAACAGTTCTGGACACCACACTTTAGAAAGGATGGGAGACTCCTTTAGAGGGTTTGGAGGAGATTGACCAGATTAGTAAATTGGGGGGATTTTAGCTACAAGGTTAGGGTAGGGAAAATGGGCAGTTCTCTTGGAGCAAAGGAGATTGAGCGGAGATTTGAACTAGCTGCACAAGACAATGAGAGGTTTGGATTAAGTTGAGAAGGGAAAGCTCATCCTGTCAGTTGGCGATACGGAATTACAGAGAAATGGATTTAAGATTTGGGCAAAAGATGAAGGGGAATGTGGGGGAACGCAATGAGGAACAATATCTGAGTTGCCAACAGGAGTGTTACAGAGTCAGGGAGATCATCTGTGAAAGCTGATGCTTCTGGTGATTCCCTGGGCTGTGAAAGCTAACGGTAAAATAAAACAAACCTCAAACTCATCTCCGCTAACTCAACAAAGCAAAACTTGAAAAGCAACATCCCAACAAGAAGGAAGAGATGGGATCGGACTGTGCAGCATGCAGAGGCTGGAAAAGAAAGAAAAATACTTCAAAGTAAATCTGGAGGGACAAACACAGCAAGTGGGAGAAAATTCAACACGGGGTTAGACAAAAAATAAATTTCCCTCTACACTGTCCCCATCAAACACTCCCAGGACAGGTACAACACGTGGTTAGATACAGAGTAAATCTCCCTCTACACTATCCCCATCAAACACTCCCAGGACAGGTACAACACGGGGTTAGATACAGAGTAAATCTCCCTCTACACTATCCCCATCAAACACTCCCAGGACAGGTACAGCACGGGGTTAGATACAGAGTAAATCTCCCTCTACACTGTCCCCATCAAACACTCCCAGGACAGGTACAGCACGGGGTTAGATACAGAGGAAAGCTCCCTCAACACTGTCCCCATCAAACACTCCCAGGACAGGTACAGCACGGGGTTAGATACAGAGTAAATCTCCCTCTACACTGTCCCCATCAAACACTCCCAGGACAGGTACAGCATGGGGTTAGATACAGAGTAAATCTCCCTCTACACTATCCCCATCAAACGCTCCCAGGACGGGTACAGCACAGGGTTAGATACAGAGTAAATCTCCCTCTACACGATCCCCATCAAACACTCCCAGGACAGGTACAGCACGGGGTTAGATACAGAGTAAATCTCCCTCTACACTGTCCCCATCAAACCCTCCAAGGACAGGTACAGCACAGGGCTAGATACAGAGTAAATCTCCCTCTACACTATCCCCATCAAACACTCCCAGGACAGGTAGAGCACGGGGTTCGATACAGAGTAAAGCTCCCTCTACACTGTCCCCATTAAACACTCCCAGGACAGGTACAGCACGGGGTTAGATACAGAGTAAAGCTCCCTCTACACTGTCCCCAACAAACACTCCCAGGACAGGTACAGCACCGGGTTAGACACAGGGTAAATCTCCCTCAACACTGTCCCCGAATAAAGCTCCTTCTGCACTCAAAATACACACACCAAAACACAAATTCATAAATACACACAAACACACGCATGCATGCACACTCATGCTCATGCGCACACACACATCAGCTCACACACACACACACACAACACACAACATCCACACTCACACACCCTCGAAGAACACATTCACCCACACACCTGCTCACTTGTCAACACACACACACTGATGTCCGTCTAATACAAACAGACTCACACACACCTCCTCACACAAACAGACACACCTCCTCACACAAACACACACACCTCCTCACACAAACAGACACACCTCCTCACACAAACACACACACCTCCTCACACAGACACACACACACCTCCTCACACTAACACACACACCTCCACACACATACACACACCTCCTCACACAAACACACACACCTCCTCACACAGACACACACACCTCCTCACACAAACACACACACACCTTCTCACACACACACACACACACACATCTCCTCACACAAACAGACACACCTCCTCACACAAACACACACACCTCCTCACACAAACACACACACACCTCCTCACACACACACACACACACCTCCTCACCCAGACACACACACCTCCTCACACAAACAGACTCACACACACCTCCTCACAAAGACACACACACCTCCTCACACAAACAGACTCACACACACCTCCTCACACAGACACACACACCTCCTCACACAAACAGACTCACACACACCTCCTCACACAGACACAAACAACTCCTCACACAAACACACACACCTCCTCACACAAACAGACTCACACAAACCTCCTCACACAGACACACACACCTCCTCACACAAACACACACACCTCCTCACACAAACAGACTCACACAAACCTCCTCACACAGACACACACACCTCCTCACACACACACACACACACCTCCTGACCCAGACACACACACCTCCTCACACAAACAGACTCACACACACCTCCTCACACAGACACACACACCTCCTAACACAAACAGACTCACACACACCTCCTCACACAAACACACACACCTCCTCACACAAACACACACACACCTCCTCACACAAACACACACACACACACCTCCTCACACAGACACACACACCTCCTCACACAAACACACACACACACACCTCCTCACACAAACACACACACCTCCTCACACAAACACACACACACACACCTCCTCACACAAACACACACACCTCCTCACACAGACACACACACCTCCTCACACAAAAACACACACACCTCCTCACACACACACACACACCTCCTCACACAGACACACACACCTCCAAACACAAACAGACACCTCCTCACACAAACACACACACCTCCTCACACAAACACACACACCTCCTCACACAAACACAAACACCTCCTCACACAAAAACACACACACCTCCTCACACACACACACACACACCTCCTCACACAAACAGACTCACACACACCTCCTCAAAAAGACACACACACCTCCTCACACAAACAGACTCACACACACCTCCTCACACAGACACACACACCTCCTCACACAAACAGACTCACACACACCTCCTCACACAAACACACACACCTCCTCATACAAATAGACTCACACACACCTCCTCACACAGACACACACCTCCTCACACAAACAGACTCACACACACCTCCTCACACAAACACACACACCTCCTCACACAAACACACACACCTCCTCACACAAACAAACACCTCCTCACAAAAACACACACGCTTCCTCACACAAACACACACACCTCCTCACACAAACACACACACCTCCTCACACAAACACTCACACCTCCTCACACAAACAGACTCACACACACCTCCTCACACAGACACACACACCTCCTCACACAAACACACACACACCTCCTCACACAAACACACACACCTCCTCACACAAACACACACACCTCCTCACAACAGACTAACACCTCCTCACACAAACACACACACCTCCTCACACAGACATACACACCTCCTCACACAAACACACACACACCTCCTCACACAAACACACGCACCACCTCACACAAACATACACACCTCCTCACACAAACACTCACACCTCCTCACACAAACATACACACACCTCCTCACAACAGACTAACACCTCTTCACACAAACACACAAACCTCCGCACACAGACACACACACCTCCTCACACAAACACACACACCTCCTCACACAGACACACACACCTCCTCACACAAACACACACAGACACACCTCCTCACACACACACACACACCTCCTCACACAAAAAGACACCTCCTCACAGACACACACACCTCCTCACACAAACACACACACCTCCTCACACACACACACACACACCTCCTCATACAAACACACACACCTCCTCACACAGACACACACACCTCCTCACACACACACACTCCTCCTCACACAAACACACACACCTCCTCACACAAACACACCTCCTCACACAAACACACACACCTCCTCACACAAGCACACACACCTCCTCACACAAACACACACACACCTCCTCACACAAACACACACACCTCCTCACACAGACACACACACCTCCTCACACACACAATCACATACCTCCTCACACAAACACACACACGTCCTCATACAAACACACACACCTCCTCACACACACACACAAACCTCCTCACACAAACAGACTCACACACACCTCCTCACACAAACACACACACCTCCTCACACAAACAGACTCACACACACCTCCTCACACAGACACACACACCTCCTCACACAAACAGACTCACACACACCTCCTCACACAAACACACACAGCTCCTCACACAAACACACACACCTCCTCACACAAACAGACACCTCCTCACAAAAACACACAAACCTCCTCACACAAACACACACACCTCCTCACACAAACACACACACCTCCTCACACAAACACTCACACCTCCTCACACAAACAGACTCACACACATCTCCTCACACAGACACACACACCTCCTCACACAAACACACACACCTCCTCACACAAACACACACACCTCCTCACAAAAACACACCCACCTCCTCACAACAGACTAACACCTCCTCACACAAACACACACACCTCCTCACACAGACATACACAACTCCTCACACAAACACACACACCAACTCACACAAACACTCACACCTCCTCACACAGACACACACACACCTCCTCACAACAGACTAACACCTCTTCACACAAACACACAAACCTCCGCACACAGACACACACACCTCCTCACACAAACACACACACCTCCTCACACAAACACACACACCTCCTCACACAGACACACACACATCCTCACACAAACACACACACCTCCTCACACAAACACAAACACACACACCTCCTCACACAAACAGACTCACACACGCCTCCTCACACAGACACACACACCTCCTCACACACACACACACAGCTCCTCACACAAACACACACACGTCCTCACACAAACAGACACCTCCTCACAAAAACACACACACCTCCTCACACAAACACACACACCTCCTCACACAGACACACACACCTCCTCACACAAACAGACTCACACACACCTCCTCACACAAACACACACAGCTCCTCACACAAGCACACACACCTCCTCACACAAACAGACACCTCCTCACAAAAACACACAAACCTCCTCACACAAACACACACACCTCCTCACACAAACACACACACCTCCTCACACAAACACTCACACCTCCTCACACAAACAGACTCACACACATCTCCTCACACAGACACACACACCTCCTCACACAAACACACACACCTCCTCACACAAACACACACACCTCCTCACAAAAACACACCCACCTCCTCACAACAGACTAACACCTCCTCACACAAACACACACACCTCCTCACACAGACATACACAACTCGTCACACAAACACACACACACCTCCTCACACAAACACACACACCAACTCACACAAACACACACACCTCCTCACACAAACACTCACACCTCCTCACACAGACACAAACAAACCTCCTCACAACAGACTAACACCTCTTCACACAAACACACAAACCTCCGCACACAGACACACACACCTCCTCACACAAACACACACACACCTCCTCACACAAACAGACTCACACACGCCTCCTCACACAGACACACACACCTCCTCACACACACACACACAGCTCCTCACACAAACACACACACCTCCTCACACAAACAGACTCCTCCTCACAAAAACACACACACCTCCTCACACAAACACACACACCTCCTCACACAAACACACACACCTCCTCACACAAATACTCACACCTCCTCACACAAACAGACTCACACACATCTCCTCACACAGACACACACACCTCCTCACACAAACACACACACCTCCTCACACAAACACACACACCTCCTCACAAAAACACACACACCTCCTCACAAAGACACACACACCTCCTCACACAAACAGACTCACACACACCTCCTCACACAGAAACACACACCTCCTCACACAAACAGACTCACACACACCTCCTCACACAGACACAAACAACTCCTCACACAAACACACACACCTCCTCACACAAACAGACTCACACAAACCTCCTCACACAGACACACACACCTCCTCACACACACACACACACACCTCCTGACCCAGACACACACACCTCCTCACACAAACAGACTCACACACACCTCCTCACACAGACACACACACCTCCTCACACAAACAGACTCACACACACCTCCTCACACAAACACACACACCTCCTCACACAAACACACACACACCTCCTCACACAAACACACACACACACACCTCCTCACACAGACACACACACCTCCTCACACAAACACACACACACACACCTCCTCACACAAACACACACACCTCCTCACACAAACACACACACACACACCTCCTCACACAAACACACACACCTCCTCACACAGACACACACACCTCCAAACACAAACAGACACCTCCTCACAAAAACACACACACCTCCTCACACAAACACACACACCTCCTCACACAAACACAAACACCTCCTCACACAAAAACACACACACCTCCTCACACACACACACACACACCTCCTCACACAAACAGACTCACACACACCTCCTCAAAAAGACACACACACCTCCTCACACAAACAGACTCACACACACCTCCTCACACAGACACACACACCTCCTCACACAAACAGACTCACACACACCTCCTCACACAAACACACACACCTCCTCATACAAACAGACTCACACACACCTCCTCACACAGACACACACCTCCTCACACAAACAGACTCACACACACCTCCTCACACAAACACACACACCTCCTCACACAAACACACACACCTCCTCACACAAACAAACACCTCCTCACAAAAACACACACGCTTCCTCACACAAACACACACACCTCCTCACACAAACACACACACCTCCTCACACAAACACTCACACCTCCTCACACAAACAGACTCACACACACCTCCTCACACAGACACACACACCTCCTCACACAAACACACACACACCTCCTCACACAAACACACACACACCTCCTCACACAAACACACACACACCTCCTCACAACAGACTAACACCTCCTCACACAAACATACACACCTCCTCACACAGACATACACACCTCCTCACACAAACACACACACACCTCCTCACACAAACACACGCACCACCTCACACAAACACACACACCTCCTCACACAAACACTCACACCTCCTCACACAAACATACACACACCTCCTCACAACAGACTAACACCTCTTCACACAAACACACAAACCTCCGCACACAGACACACACACCTCCTCACACAAACACACACACCTCCTCACACAGACACACACACCTTCTCACACAAACTCTCACACCTCCTCACACAAACACACACACCTCCTCACACAAACACACACACCTCCTCACACAAACACACACAGACACACCTCCTCACACACACACACACACCTCCTCACACAAAAAGACACCTCCTCACAGACACACACACCTCCTCACACAAACACACACACCTCCTCACACACACACACACACACCTCCTCATACAAACACACACACCTCCTCACACAGACACACACACCTCCTCACACACACACACTCCTCCTCACACAAACACACACACCTCCTCACACAAACACACCTCCTCACACAAACACACACACCTCCTCACACAAACACACACACCTCCTCACACAAACACACACACACCTCCTCACACAAACACACACACCTCCTCACACAGACACACACACCTCCTCACACACACACACACATACCTCCTCACACAAACACACACACGTCCTCATACAAACACACACACCTCCTCACACATCTCCTCACACAAACACACACACCTCCTCACACACACACACAAACCTCCTCACACAAACAGACTCACACACACCTCCTCACACAAACACACACACCTCCTCACACAAACAGACTCACACACACCTCCTCACACAGACACACACACCTCCTCACACAAACAGACTCACACACACCTCCTCACACAAACACACACAGCTCCTCACACAAACACACACACCTCCTCACACAAACAGACACCTCCTCACAAAAACACACACACCTCCTCACACAAACACACACACCTCCTCACACAAACACACACACCTCCTCACACAAACAGACTCACACACATCTCCTCACACAGACACACACACCTCCTCACACAAACACACACACCTCCTCACACAAACACACACTCCTCCTCACAAAAACACACCCACCTCCTCACAACAGACTAACACCTCCTCACACAAACACACACACCTCCTCACACAAACACACACACCTCCTCACACAGACATACACACCTCCTCACACAAACACACACACACCTCCTCACACAAACAAACACACCAACTCACACAAACACACACACCTCCTCACACAAACACACACACCTCCTCACACAAACACACACTCCTCCTCACAAAAACACACCCACCTCCTCACAACAGACTAACACCTCCTCACACAAACACACACACCTCCTCACACAAACACACACACCTCCTCACACAGACATACACACCTCCTCACACAAACACACACACACCTCCTCACACAAACAAACACACCAACTCACACAAACACACACACCTCCTCACACAAACACTCACACCTCCTCACACAGACACACACACACCTCCTCACAACAGACTAACACCTCTTCACACAAACACACAAACCTCCTCACACAAACACACACACACCTCCTCACACAAACAGACTCACACACGCCTCCTCACACAGACACACACACCTCCTCACACACACACACACAGTTCCTCACACAAACACACACACCTCCTCACACAAACAGACACCTCCTCACAAAAACACAAACACCTCCTCACACAAACACACACACCTCCTCACACAAACACACACACCTCCTCACACAAACACACACATCTCCTCACACAGACACACACACCTCCTCACACAAACACACACACCTCCTCACACAAACACACACACCTCCTCACAAAAACACACACACCTCCTCACAACAGACTAACACCTCCTCACACAAACACACACACCTCCTCACACAGACATACACACCTCCTCACAAAAACACACACACCTCCTCACAACAGACTAACACCTCCTCACACAAACACACACACCTCCTCACAAAAACACACACACCTCCTCACAACAGACTAACACCTCCTCACACAAACACACACACACCTCCTCACACAAACACACACACCAACTCACACAAACACACACACCTCCTCACACAAAGACACACACACCTCCTCACACAAACACACACACCTCCTCACACAGACACACACACCTCCTCACACACACACACATACCTTCTCACACAAACACACACACTTCCTCACACAAACACACACACCTCCTCACACATCTCCTCACACAAACACCCACACCTCCTCACACACACACAAACCTCCTCACACAAACACAGACACCTCCTCACACAAACAGACTCACACAAACACCTCCTCACACAGACATACACACCTCCTCACACAGACACACACACCTCCTCACACAAGCACTCACACCTCCTCACACACATACACAAACCTCCTCACACAGACACACACACCTCCTCACACAGACACACCTCCTCACACAAACACACACACCTCCTCACACAAACACTCACACCTCCTCACACAAACACACACACACCTCCTCACAAAAGCCTAACACCTCCTCACACAAACACACAAACCTCCGCACACAGACACACACACCTCCTCACACAAACACACACACCTCCTCACACAGACACACACATCTCCTCACACAAACACTCACACCTCCTCACACAAACACACACACCTCCTCACACAAACACACACACCTCCTCACACAAACACACACAGACACACCTCCTCACACACACACACACACCTCCTCACACAAACAGACTCACACAAACACCTCCTCACACAGACATACACACCTCCTCACACAGACACACACACCTCCTCACACAAGCACTCACACCTCCTCACACAGATACACACACCTCCTCACACAGACACACACACCTCCTCACACAGACACACCTCCTCACACAAACACACACACCTCCTCACACAAACACTCACACCTCCTCACACAAACACACACACACCTCCTCACAAAAGCCTAACACCTCCTCACACAAACACACACACCTCCTCACACAGACATACACACCTCCTCACACAAACACACAAACACCTCCTCACACAAACACACACACCAACTCACACAAACACACACACCTCCTCACACAAACACTCACACCTCCTCACACAGACACACACACACCTCCTCACAACAGACTAACACCTCTTCACACAAACACACAAACCTCCGCACACAGACACACACACCTCCTCACACAAACACACACACACCTCCTCACACAAACAGACTCACACACGCCTCCTCACACAGACACACACACCTCCTCACACACACACACACAGCTCCTCACACAAACACACACACCTCCTCACACAAACAGACACCTCCTCACAAAAACACACACACCTCCTCACACAAACACACACACCTCCTCACACAAACACACACACCTCCTCACACAAACACTCACACCTCCTCACACAAACAGACTCACACACATCTCCTCACACAGACACACACACCTCCTCACACAAACACACACACCTCCTCACACAAACACACACACCTCCTCACAAATACACACACACCTCCTCACAACAGACTAACACCTCCTCACACAAACACACACACCTCCTCACACAGACATACACACCTCCTCACACAGACACGCACACCTCCTCACACAAACACACACACCAACTCACACAAACACACACACCTCCTCACACAAACACTCACACCTCCTCACACAAACACACACACACCTCCTCACAACAGACTAACACCTCTTCACACAAACACAAAAACCTCCGCACACAGACACACACACCTCCTCACACAAACACACACACCTCCTCACACAGACAAACACACCTCCTCCCACACACACACTCCTCCTTACACAAACACACACACCTCCTCACACAACGACACCTCCTCACACAAACACACACACCTCCTCACACAAACACACACACCTCCTCACACAAACACACACACACCTCCTCACACAAACACACACACATCCTCACACAGACACACACAACTCCTCACACAAACACACACACACCTCCTCACACAAACACACACACCTCCTCACACAAAGACACACACACCTCCTCACACAAACACACACACCTCCTCACACAGACACACACACCTCCTCACACACACACACATACCTTCTCACACAAACACACACACATCCTCACACAAACACACACACCTCCTCACACAAACACACACACCTCCTCACACAAACACACACACATCCTCACACAAACACACACACCTCCTCACACACACACACATACCTTCTCACACAAACACACACACTTCCTCACACAAACACACACACCTCCTCACACATCTCCTCACACAAACACACACACCTCCTCACACATCTCCTCACACAAACACACACACCTCCTCACACAAACAGACTCACACAAACACCTCCTCACACAGACATACACACCTCCTCACACAGACACACACACCTCCTCACACAAGCACTCACACCTCCTCACACAGATACACACACCTCCTCACACAGACACACACACCTCCTCACACAGACACACCTCCTCACACAAACACACACACCTCCTCACACAAACACTCACACCTCCTCACACAAACACACACACACCTCCTCACAAAAGCCTAACACCTCCTCACACAAACACACAAACCTCCGCACACAGACACACACACCTCCTCACACAAACACACACACCTCCTCACACAGACACACACATCTCCTCACACAAACACTCACACCTCCTCACACAAACACACACACCTCCTCACACAAACACACACACCTCCTCACACAAACACACACAGACACACCTCCTCACACACACACACACACCTCCTCACACAAACAGACACCTCCTCACAGACACACACAACTCCTCACACAAACACACACACCTCCTCACACACACACACACAAACCTCCTCACAGAAACACACACTCCTCCTCACACAGCCACACACACCTCCTCACACACACACACACACTCCTCCTCACACAAACACACTCACCTCCTCACACATACACAACTCCTCACACAAACACATACACCTCCTCACACAAACACACACACCTCCTCACACAAACACACACACACCTCCTCACACAAACACACACACCTCCTCACATAGACACACACAACTCCTCACACACACACACATACCTCCTCACACAAACACACACACCTCCTCACACATCTCCTCACACAAACACACACACCTCTTCACACACACACACACACCTCCTCACACAAACACACACACCTCCTCACTCAAACATGCTCACACAAACACCTCCTCATACAGACATACACACCTCCTCACACAGACACACACACCTCCTCACACAAACACACACTCACCTCCTCACACAGACACACACACCTCCTCACACAGACAGACTCACAGACACCTCCTCACACAGACACACACACCTCCTCACACAAACACACACACCTCCTCACACAGACACACACACCTCCTCACACAGACACACACACCTCCTCACACAAACACACACACCTCCTCACACAAACAGACTCACACACACCTCCTCACACAGACACACACACCTCCTCACACAAACACACACACCTCCTCACACAAACAGACTCACACACACCTCCTCACACAGACACACACACCTCCTCACACAAACACACACACCTCCTCACACAAACACACACACCTCCTCACTCAAACACACACACACCTCCTCACACAAACACGCACACCTCCTCACACAGACACACACACAGCTCCTCACACAAACACACACACCTCCTCACACAGACACACACACCTCCTCACACAGGCACACACACACCTTCTCACACAAACACACAAACCTCCTCACACAAACACACACACCTCCTCACACAAACAGACTCACACACACCTCCTCACACAGACACACACACCTCCTCACACAAACACACACACCTCCTCACACAAAGAGACTCACACACACACACCTCCTCACACAGACACACACACCTCCTCACACAAACACACACACCTCCTCACACAAACAGACTCATACACACCTCCTCACACAGACACACACAGCTCCTCACACAAAAACACACACCACCTCAGACAAACACACACACCTCCTCACTCAAACACACACACACCTCCTCACACAGACACACACACCTCCTCACACAAACAGACTCACAGACACCTCCTCACACAGACACACACACCTCCTCACACAAACACACACACCTCCTCACACAGACACACCTCCTCACACAAATAGACACACCTCCTCACACAAACAGACTCACACACACCTCCTCACACAGACACACACATCTCCTCAAACAAACAGACTCACACACACCTCCTCACACAGACACACACACCTCCTCACACAAACACACACACCTCCTCACACAAACACACACACACACCTCCTCACACAGACACACACAACTCCTCACACAAACACACACACCTCCTCACACAAACAGACTCACACACACCTCCTCACACAGAGACACACACCTCCTCACACAAACACACACACCTCCTCACACAAACACACACACCTCCTCACTCAAACACACACACACCTCCTCACACAAACACGCACACCTCCTCACACAGACACACACACAACTCCTCACACAAACACACACGCCTCCTCACAGAGACACACACACCTCCTCACACAGGCACACACACACCTTCTCACACAAACACACAAACCTCCTCACACAAACACACACACCTCCTCACACAAACAGACTCACACACATTCCCTCACACAGACACACACACCTCCTCACACAAAGAGACTCACACACACCTCTTCAAACAGACACACACACCTCCTCACACAAACAGACTCACACACATTTCCTCACACAGACACACACACCTCCTCACACAAAGAGACTCACACACACCTCTTCAAACAGACACACACACCTCCTCACACAAACAGACTCACACACACCTCTTCATACAGAGACACACACCTCCTCACACAAACAGACTCACACACACCTCCTCACACAGACACACACACCTCCTCACTCAAACAGACTCACACACAACTCCTCACACAAACACACACACCTCCTCACACAAACACACACACCTCCTCACACAAACAGACACGTCCTCACAAAAACACACACACCTCGTCACACAAACACACACACCTCCTCACACATACACACACCTCCTCACACAAACACACACACCTCCTCAACAAAGACACCTCCTCACACAAACACACACACCTCCTCACACAAACACACACACCTCCTCACACAAACACACACACACCTCCTCACACAAACACACACACCTCCTCAAACAGACACACACAACTCCTCACACAAACACACACACACCTCCTTACACAAACACACACACCTCCTCACACAAACACACACTTACCTCCTCACACAGACACACACACCACCTCACACACACACACATACCTTCTCACACAAACACACACACTTCCTCACACAAACACACACACCTCCTCACACATCTCCTCACACAAACACCCACACCTCCTCACACACACACAAACCTCCTCACACAAACAGACTCACACAAACACCTCCTGACACAGACATACACACCTCCTCACACAGACACACACACCTCCTCACACAAGCACTCACACCTCCTCACACAGACACACACACCTCCTCACACAGACACACACACCTCCTCACACAGACACACCTCCTCACACAAACACACACACCTCCTCACAAAAACACTCACACCTCCTCACACAAACACACACACACCTCCTCACATAAGACTAACACCTCCTCACACAAACACACAAACCTCCGCACACAGACACACACACCTCCTCACACAAACACACACACCTCCTCACACAAACACACACACCTCCTCACACAAACACACACACCTCCTCACACAGACACGCACACCTCCTCACACAAACAGACTCACACACACCTCCTCACACAAACACACACACCTCCTCACACAAACACACACACCTCCTCACACACACACACCTCCTCACACAAACAGACTCACACACACCTCCTCACACAAACACACACACCTCCTCACACAAACAGACTCACACACACCTCCTCACACAAACACACACACCTCCTCACACAAACAGACTCATACACACCTCCTCACACAGACATACACACCTCCTCACACAGACACACACACCTCCTCACACAAACACACACACCTCCTCACACAGACACACACATCTCCTCACACAAACACTCACACCTCCTCACACAAACACACACAAATCCTCACACAAACACACACACCTCCTCACACAAACACACACAGACACACCTCCTCACACACACACACACACCTCCTCACACAAACAGACACCTCCTCACAGACACACACAACTCCTCACACAAACACACATACCTCCTCACACACACACACACAAACCTCCTCACAGAAACACACACACCTCCTCACACAGACACACACACCTCCTCACACAGACACACACACCTCCTCACACAGACACACCTCCTCACACAAACACACACACCTCCTCACACAAACACTCACACCTCCTCACACAAACACACACACACCTCCTCACAAAAGACTAACACCTCCTCACACAAACACACAAACCTCCGCACACAGACACACACACCTCCTCACACAAACACACACACCTCCTCACACAGACACACACATCTCCTCACACCAACACTCACACCTCCTCACACAAACACACACACCTCCTCACACAAACACACACAAACCTCCTCACAGAAACACACACACCTCCTCACAAAGACACACTCACCTCCTCACACAAACACACCTCCTCACACAAACACATACACCTCCTCACACAAACACACACACCTCCTCACACAAACACACACACACCTCCTCACACAAACACACACACCTCCTCACACAGACACACACACCTCCTCACACGCACACACATACCTCCTCACACAAACACACACACATCCTCACACATCTCCTCACACAAACACACACACCTCTTCACACACACACACACACCTCCTCACACAAACACACACACCTCCTCACACAAACATGCTCACACAAACACCTCCTCACACAGACATACACACCTCCTCACACAGACACACACACCTCCTCACACAAACACACACACACCTCCTCACACAGACACACACACCTCCTCACACAGACAGACTCACAGACACCTCCTCACACAGACACACACACCTCCTCACACAAACACACACACCTCCTCACACAGACACACCTCCTCACACAAACAGACACACCTCCTCACACAAACAGACTCACACACACCTCCTCACACAGACACACACACCTCCTCACACAAACAGACTCACACACACCTCCTCACACAGACACACACACCTCCTCACACAAACAGACACACCTCCTCACACAAACAGACTCACACACACCTCCTCACACAGACACACACACCTCCTCACACAAACACACACACCTCCTCACACAAACACACACACCTCCTCACTCAAACACACACACACCTCCTCACACAAACACGCACACCTCCTCACACAGACACACACACAGCTCCTCACACAAACACACACACCTCCTCACACAGACACACACACCTCCTCACACAGGCACACACACACCTTCTCACACAAACACACAAACCTCCTCACACAAACACACACACCTCCTCACACAAACAGACTCACACACACCTCCTCACACAGACACACACACCTCCTCACACAAACACACACACCTCCTCACACAAAGAGACTCACACACACACACCTCCTCACACAGACAAACACACCTCCTCACACAAACACACACACCTCCTCACACAAACAGACTCATACACACCTCCTCACACAGACACACACACCTCCTCACACAAACACACACACCTCCTCAGACAAACACACACACCTCCTCACTCAAACACACACACACCTCCTCACACAGCACACACACCTCCTCACACAAACAGACTCACAGACACCTCCTCACACAGACACACACACCTCCTCACACAAACACACACACCTCCTCACACAGACACACCTCCTCACACAAACAG
Organism: Carcharodon carcharias; assembly: GCF_017639515.1. Taxonomy (NCBI): domain Eukaryota; kingdom Metazoa; phylum Chordata; class Chondrichthyes; order Lamniformes; family Lamnidae; genus Carcharodon; species Carcharodon carcharias. The sequence continues at coordinate 81,387 of NC_054486.1, read as the reverse complement.
ACACACTTCCTCACACAAACAGACTCACACACACCTCCTCACACAGACACACACACCTCCTCAAACAAACAGACTCACACACACCTCCTCACACAAACACACACACCTCCTCACACAAACAGACTCACACACACCTCCTCACACAGACACACACACCTCCTCACACAAACACACACACCTCCTCACACAAACACACACACCTCCTCACTCAAACACACACACACCTCCTCACACAAACACGCACACCTCCTCACACAGACACACACACAACTCCTCACACAAACACACACACCTCCTCACACAGACACACACACCTCCTCACACAGGCACACACACACCTTCTCACACAAACACACAAACCTCCTCACACAAACACACACACCTCCTCACACAAACAGACTCACACACACACACCTCCTCACACAGACACACACACCTCCTCACACAAACACACACACCTCCTCACACAAACAGACTCATACACACCTCCTCACACAGACACACACACCTCCTCAAACAAACACACACACCTCCTCAGACAAACACACACACCTCCTCACTCAAACACACACACACCTCCTCACACAGCACACACACCTCGTCACACAAACAGACTCACAGACACCTCCTCACACAGACACACACACCTCCTCACACAAACACACACACCTCCTCACACAGACACACCTCCTCACACAAACAGACACACCTCCTCACACAAACAGACTCACACACACCTCCTCACACAGACACACACACCTCCTCAAACAAACAGACTCACACACACCTCCTCACACAGACACACACATCTCCTCACACAAACACTCACACCTCCTCACACAAACACACACAAATCCTCACACAAACACACACACCTCCTCACACAAACACACACAGACACACCTCCTCACACACACACACACACACCTCCTCACACAAACAGACACCTCCTCACAGACACACACAACTCCTCACACAAACACACACACCTCCTCACACACACACACACAAACCTCCTCACAGAAACACACACACCTCCTCACACAGACACACACACCTCCTCACACAGACACACACACCTCCTCACACAGACACACCTCCTCACACAAACACACACACCTCCTCACACAAACACTCACACCTCCTCACACAAACACACACACACCTCCTCACAAAAGACTAACACCTCCTCACACAAACACACAAACCTCCGCACACAGACACACACACCTCCTCACACAAACACACACACCTCCTCACACAGACACACACATCTCCTCACACCAACACTCACACCTCCTCACACAAACACACACACCTCCTCACACAGACACACACACCTCCTCACACGCACACACATACCTCCTCACACAAACACACACACATCCTCACACATCTCCTCACACAAACACACACACCTCTTCACACACACACACACACCTCCTCACACAAACACACACACCTCCTCACACAAACATGCTCACACAAACACCTCCTCACACAGACATACACACCTCCTCACACAGACACACACACCTCCTCACACAAACACACACACACCTCCTCACACAGACACACACACCTCCTCACACAGACAGACTCACAGACACCTCCTCACACAGACACACACACCTCCTCACACAAACACACACACCTCCTCACACAGACACACCTCCTCACACAAACAGACACACCTCCTCACACAAACAGACTCACACACACCTCCTCACACAGACACACACACCTCCTCACACAAACAGACTCACACACACCTCCTCACACAGACACACACACCTCCTCACACAAACAGACACACCTCCTCACACAAACAGACTCACACACACCTCCTCACACAGACACACACACCTCCTCACACAAACACACACACCTCCTCACACAAACACACACACCTCCTCACTCAAACACACACACACCTCCTCACACAAACACGCACACCTCCTCACACAGACACACACACAGCTCCTCACACAAACACACACACCTCCTCACACAGACACACACACCTCCTCACACAGGCACACACACACCTTCTCACACAAACACACAAACCTCCTCACACAAACACACACACCTCCTCACACAAACAGACTCACACACACCTCCTCACACAGACACACACACCTCCTCACACAAACACACACACCTCCTCACACAAAGAGACTCACACACACACACCTCCTCACACAGACAAACACACCTCCTCACACAAACACACACACCTCCTCACACAAACAGACTCATACACACCTCCTCACACAGACACACACACCTCCTCACACAAACACACACACCTCCTCAGACAAACACACACACCTCCTCACTCAAACACACACACACCTCCTCACACAGCACACACACCTCCTCACACAAACAGACTCACAGACACCTCCTCACACAGACACACACACCTCCTCACACAAACACACACACCTCCTCACACAGACACACCTCCTCACACAAACAGACACACTTCCTCACACAAACAGACTCACACACACCTCCTCACACAGACACACACACCTCCTCAAACAAACAGACTCACACACACCTCCTCACACAAACACACACACCTCCTCACACAAACAGACTCACACACACCTCCTCACACAGACACACACACCTCCTCACACAAACACACACACCTCCTCACACAAACACACACACCTCCTCACTCAAACACACACACACCTCCTCACACAAACACGCACACCTCCTCACACAGACACACACACAACTCCTCACACAAACACACACACCTCCTCACACAGACACACACACCTCCTCACACAGGCACACACACACCTTCTCACACAAACACACAAACCTCCTCACACAAACACACACACCTCCTCACACAAACAGACTCACACACACACACCTCCTCACACAGACACACACACCTCCTCACACAAACACACACACCTCCTCACACAAACAGACTCATACACACCTCCTCACACAGACACACACACCTCCTCAAACAAACACACACACCTCCTCAGACAAACACACACACCTCCTCACTCAAACACACACACACCTCCTCACACAGCACACACACCTCGTCACACAAACAGACTCACAGACACCTCCTCACACAGACACACACACCTCCTCACACAAACACACACACCTCCTCACACAGACACACCTCCTCACACAAACAGACACACCTCCTCACACAAACAGACTCACACACACCTCCTCACACAGACACACACACCTCCTCAAACAAACAGACTCACACACACCTCCTCACACAGACACACACACCTCCTCACACAAACAGACTCACACACACCTCCTCACACAGACACACACACCTCCTCACACAAACACACACACCTCCTCACACAAACACACACACCTCCTCACTCAAACACACACACACCTCCTCACACAAACACGCACACCTCCTCACACAGACACACACACAACTCCTCACACAAACACACACACCTCCTCACACAGACACACACACCTCCTCACACAGGCACACACACACCTTCTCACACAAACACACAAACCTCCTCACACAAACACACACACATCCTCACACAAACAGACTCACACACATTTCCTCACACAGACACACACACCTCCTCACACAAACAGACTCACACACACCTCCTCACACAAACAGACTCACACACACCTCTTCACACAGACACTCACACCTCCTCACTCAAACAGACTCACACACACCTCCTCACACAAACACACACACCTCCTCACACAAACACACACACCTCCTCACACAAACAGACACCTCCTCACAAAAACACACACACCTCGTCACACAAACACACACACCTCCTCACACATACACACACCTCCTCACACAAACACACACACCTCCTCACACAGACACACACACCTCCTCACACAAACACATACACACCTCCTCACACAAACAGACTCACACACACCTCCTCACACAGACACACACACCTCCTCACACACACACACACACACCTCCTCACCCAGACACACACAACTCCTCACACAAACAGACTCACACACACCTCTTCACACAGACACACACACCTTTTCACACAAACAGACTCACACACACCTCCTCACACAAACACACACACCTCCTCACACAAACACACACACCTCCTCACACATACAGACACCTCCTCACAAAAACACACACACCTCCTCACACAAACACACACACCTCCTCACACAAACAGACTCACACACACCTCCTCACACGGACACAAACACCTCCTCACACAAACACACACCTCCTCACACAGACACGCACACCTCCTCACACAAACAGACTCACACACACCTCCTCACACAAACAGACTCACACACACCTCCTCACACAGACACACACACCTCCTCACACAAACAGACTCACACACACCTGCTCACACAGACACAAACACCTCCTCACACAAACAGACTCACACACACCTCCTCACACAAACACACACACCTCCTCACACAGACACACAGACCTCCTCACACAAACAGACACCTCCTCACAAAAACACACACACGTCCTCACACAAACACACACAGCTCCTCACACAAACACACACACCTCCTCACACAAACAGACACCTCCTCACAAAAACACACACACCTCCTCACACAAACACACACACCTCCTCACACAAACACACACACCACCTCACACAAACACTCACACCTCCTCACACAAACAGACTCACACACATCTCCTCACACAGACACACACACCTCCTCACACAAACACACACACCTCCTCACACAATCACACACACCTCCTCACAAAAACACACACACCTCCTCACAACAGACTAACACATCCTCACACAAACACACACACCTCCTCACACAGACATCCACACCTCCTCACACAAACACACACACACCTCCTCACACAAACACACACACCAACTCACACAAACACACACACCTCCTCACACAAACACTCACACCTCCTCACACAAACACACACACACCTCCTCACAACAGACTAACACCTCTTCACACAAACACACAAACCTCCGCACACAGACACACACACCTCCTCACACAAACACACACACACCTCCGCAAACAAACAGACTCACACACACCTCCTCACACAGACACACACACACCTCCTCACCCAGACACACACACCTCCTCACACAAACAGACTCACACACACCTCCTCACACAGACACACACACCTCCTCACACACACACACACACACCTCCTCACCCAGACACACACACCTCCTCACACAAACAGACTCACACACACCTCTTCACACAGACACACACACCTTTTCACACAAACAGACTCACACACACCTCCTCACACAAACACACACACCTCCTCACACAAACACACACACCTCCTCACACATACAGACACCTCCTCACAAAAACACACACACCTCCTCACACAAACACACACACCTCCTCACACAAACAGACTCACACACACCTCCTCACACGGATACAAACACCTCCTCACACAAACACACACACCTCCTCACACAGACACGCACACCTCCTCACGCAAACAGACTCACACACACCTCCTCACACAAACACACACACTTCCTCACACAAACAGACTCACACACACCTCCTGACACAGACACACACACCTCCTCACACAAACAGACTCACACACACCTCCTCACACAGACACACACACCTCCTCACACAAACAGACTCACACACACCTCCTCACACAGACACACACACCTCCTCACACAAACAGACACCTCCTCACAAAAACACACACACGTCCTCACACAAACACACACAGCTCCTCACACAAACACACACACCTCCTCACACAAACAGACACCTCCTCACAAAAACACACACACCTCCTCACACAAACACACACACCTCCTCACACAAACAGACACCTCCTCACAAAAACACACACACCTCCTCACACAAACACACACACCTCCTCACACAAACACACACACCTCCTCACACAAACACTCACACCTCCTCACACAAACAGACTCACACACATCTCCTCACACAGACACACACACCTCCTCACACAAACACACACACCTCCTCACACAAACACACACACCTCCTCACAAAAACACACACACCTCCTCACAACAGACTAACACCTCCTCACACAAACACACACACCTCCTCACACAGACATACACACCTCCTCACACACACACACACACACCTCCTCACACAAACACATACACCAACTCACACAAACACACACACCTCCTCACACAAACACTCACACCTCCTCACACAAACACACACACACCTCCTCACAACAGACTAACACCTCTTCACACAAACACACAAACCTCCGCACACAGACACACACACCTCCTCACACAAACACACACACCTCCTCACACAGACACACACACCTTCTCACACAAACTCTCACACCTCCTCACACAAACACACACACCTCCTCACACAAACACACACACCTCCTCACACAAACACACACACACACACCTCCTCACACAAACAGACACCTCCTCACAGACACACACACCTCCTCACACAAACACACACACCTCCTCACACACACACACACACACACACCTCCTCACACAAACACACACACCTCCTCACACAGACACACACACCTCCTCACACACACACACTCCTCCTCACACAAACACACACACCTCCTCACACAAAGACACCTCCTCACACAAACACACACACCTCCTCACACAAACACACACACCTCCTCACACAAACACACACACACCTCCTCACACAGACACACACACCTCCTCACACACACACACTCCTCCTCACACAAACACACACACCTCCTCACACAAAGACACCTCCTCACACATACACACACACCTCCTCACACAAACACACACACCTCCTCACACAAACACACACACACCTCCTCACACAAACACACACACCTCCTCACACAGACACACACACCTCCTCACACACACACACATACCTTCTCACACAAACACACACACGTCCTCACACAAACACACACACCTCCTCACACTTCTCCTCACACAAACACACACACCTCCTCACACACACACACAAACCTCCTCACACAAACACACACACCTCCTCACACAAACAGACTCACACAAACACCTCCTCACACAGACGTACACTTCTCCTCACACAGACACACATACCTCCTCACACAAGCACTCACACCTCCTCATACAGACACACACACCTCCTCACACAGACACACACACCTCCTCACACAGACACACACACCTCCTCACACAGACACACCTCCTCACACAAACACACACACCAACTCACACAAACACTCACACCTCCTCACACAAACACACACACACCTCCTCACAAAAGACTAACACCTCCTCACACAAACACACAAACCTCCGCACACAGACACACACACCTCCTCACACAAACACACACACCTCCTCACACAAACACACACACCTCCTCACACAAACACACACAGACACACCTCCTCACACACACACACACACCTCCTCACACAAACAGACACCTCCTCACACAAACACACACACCTCTTCACACAAACAGACTCACACACACCTCCTCACACAAACACACACACCTCCTCACACAAACAGACTCACACACACCTCCTCACACAAACACACACACCTCCTCACACAAACAGCCTCACACACACCTCCTCACACAGACACACACACCTCCTCACACAAACAGACTCACACACACCTCCTCACACAGACACACACACCTCCTCACACAAACACACACACCTCCTCACACAAACAGACTCACACACACCTCCTCACACAGACACACACACCTCCTCACACAAACACACACACCTCCTCACACAAACACACACACCTCCTCACTCAAACACACACACACCTCCTCACACAAACACGCACACCTCCTCACACAGACACACACACAGCTCCTCACACAAACACACACACCTCCTCACACAGACACACACACCTCCTCACACAGGCACACACACACCTTCTCACACAAACACACAAACCTCCTCACACAAACACTCACACCTCGTCACACAAACAGACTCACACACACCTCCTCACACAGACACACACACCTCCTCACACAAACACACACACCTCCTCACACAAAGAGACTCACACACACACACCTCCTCACACAGACACACACACCTCCTCACACAAACACACACATCTCCTCACACAAACAGACTCATACACACCTCCTCACACAGACACACACACCTCCTCACACAAACACACACACCTCCTCAGACAAACACACACACCTCCTCACTCAAACACACACACACCTCCTCACACAGCACACACACCTCCTCACACAAACAGACTCACAGACACCTCCTCACACAGACACACACACCTCCTCACTCAAACACACACACACCTCCTCACACAAACCCGCACACCTCCTCACACAGACACACAAACAAATCCTCACACAAACACACACACCTCCTCACACAGACACACACACCTCCTCACACAGGCACACACACACCTTCTCACACAAACACACAAACCTCCTCACACAAACACACACACCTCCTCACACAAACAGACTCACACACATTTCCTCACACAGACACACACACCTCCTCACACAAAGAGACTCACACACACACCTCCTCACACAGACACACTCACCTCCTCACACAAACACACACACCTCCTCACACAAACAGACACCTCCTCACAAAAACACACACACCTCGTCACACAAACACACACACCTCCTCACACATACACACACCTCCTCACACAAACACACACACCTCCTCACACAGACACACACACCTCCTCACACAAACAGACTCACACACACCTCCTCACACAGACACACACACCTCCTCACACAAACAGACTCACGCACACCTGCTCACACAGACACAAGCACCTCCTGACACAAACACACACACCTCCTCACACAAACAGACTCACACACACCTCCTCACACAGACACAAATACCTCCTCACACAAACAGACTCACACACACCTCCTCACACAGACACACACACCTCCTCACACAAAGAGACTCACACACACCTGCTCACACAGACACAAACACCTCCTCACACAAACAGACTCACACACACCTCCTCACACAGACACACACACCTCCTCACACAAACAGACACCTCCTCACAAAAACACACACACGTCCTCACACAAACACACACACCTCCTCACACAAACAGACACCTCCTCACAAAAACACACACACCTCCTCACACAAACACACACACCTCCTCACACAAACACACACACCTCCTCACACAAACACTCACACCTCCTCACACAAACAGACTCACACACATCTTCTCACACAGACACACACACCTCCTCACACAAACACACACACCTCCTCACACAGACACACACACCTTCTCACACAAACTCTCACACCTCCTCACACAAACACACACACCTCCTCACACAAACACACACACCTCCTCACACAAACACACACACACACACCTCCTCACACAAACAGACACCTCCTCACAGACACACACACCTCCTCACACAAACACACACACCTCCTCACACACACACACACACACCTCCTCACACAAACACACACACACCTCCTCACACAGACACACACACCTCCTCACACACACACACTCCTCCTCACACAAACACACACACCTCCTCACACAAAGACAACTCCTCACACAAACACACACACCTCCTCACACAAACACACACACCTCCTCACACAAACACACACACACCTCCTCACACAAACACACACACCTCCTCACACAGACACACACACCTCCTCACACACACACACATACCTTCTCACACAAACACACACACGTCCTCACACAAACACACACACCTCCTCACACTTCTCCTCACACAAACACACAAACCTCCTCACACAAACACACACACCTCCTCACACAAACAGACTCACACAAACACCTCCTCACACAGACACACACACCTCCTCACACAAGCACTCACACCTCCTCACACAGACACACACACCTCCTCACACAGACACACACACCTCCTCACACAGACACACACACCTCCTCACACAGACACACCTCCTCACACAAACACACACACCTCCTCACACAAACACTCACACCTCCTCACACAAACACACACACACCTCCTCACAAAAGACTAACACCTCCTCACACAAACACACAAACCTCCGCACACAGACACACACACCTCCTCACACAAACACACACACCTCCTCACACAAACACAAACACCTCCTCACACAAACACACACAGACACACCTCCTCACACACACACACACACCTCCTCACACAAACAGACACCTCCTCACACAAACACACACCTCCTCACACAAACACACACACCTCTTCACACACACACACACACCTCCTCACACAAACACACACACACCTCCTCACACAAACATGCTCACACAAACACCTCCTCACACAGACATACACACCTCCTCACACAAACACACACACACCTCCTCACACAAACACACACACCTCCTCACACAGACACACACACCTCCTCACACAGACAGACTCACAGACACCTCCTCACACAGACACACACACCTCCTCACACAAACACACACACCTCCTCACACAGACACACCTCCTCACACAAACAGACACACCTCCTCACACAAACAGACTCACACACACCTCCTCACACAGACACACACACCTCCTCACACAAACAGACTCACACACACCTCCTCACACAGACACACACACCTCCTCACACAAAGACACACACCTCCTCACACAAACACACACACCTCCTCACTCAAACACACACACACCTCCTCACACAAACACACACACCTCCTCACTCAAACACACACACACCTCCTCACACAAAGACACACACCTCCTCACACAGACACACACACCTCCTCACACAAACACACACACCTCCTCACACAAACAGACTCACACACACCTCCTCACACAGACACACACACCTCCTCACACAAAGACACACACCTCCTCACACAAACACACACACCTCCTCACTCAAACACACACACACCTCCTCACACAAACACGCACACCTCCTCACACAGACACACACACAGCTCCTCACACAAACACACACACCTCCTCACACAGACACACACACCTCCTCACACAGGCACACACACACCTTCTCACACAAACACACAAACCTCCTCACACAAACACTCACACCTCGTCACACAAACAGACTCACACACACCTCCTCACACAGACACACACACCTCCTCACACAAACACACACACCTCCTCACACAAAGAGACTCACACACACACACCTCCTCACACAGACACACACACCTCCTCACACAAACACACACACCTCCTCACACAAACAGACTCATACACACCTCCTCACACAGACACACACACCTCCTCACACAAACACACACACCTCCTCAGACAAACACACACACCTCCTCACTCAAACACACACACACCTCCTCACACAGCACACACACCTCCTCACACAAACAGACTCACAGACACCTCCTCACACAGACACACACACCTCCTCACACAAACACACACACCTCCTCACACAGACACACCTCCTCACACAAACAGACACACCTCCTCACACAAACAGACTCACACACACCTCCTCACACAGACACACACACCTCCTCAAACAAACAGACTCACACACACCTCCTCACACAGACACACACACCTCCTCACACAAACACACACACCTCCTCACACAAACAGACTCACACACACCTCCTCACACAGACACACACACCTCCTCACACAAACACACACACCTCCTCACACAAACACACACACCTCCTCACTCAAACACACACACACCTCCTCACACAAACACGCACACCTCCTCACACAGACACACAAACAAATCCTCACACAAACACACACACCTCCTCACACAGACACACACACCTCCTCACACAGGCACACACACACCTTCTCACACAAACACACAAACCTCCTCACACAAACACACACACCTCCTCACACAAACAGACTCACACACATTTCCTCACACAGACACACACACCTCCTCACACAAAGAGACTCACACACACACACCTCCTCACACAGACACACACACCTCCTCACACAAACAGACTCACACACACCTCTTCACACAGAGACACACACCTCCTCACACAAACAGACTCACACACACCTCCTCACACAGACACTCACACCTCCTCACTCAAACAGACTCACACACACCTCCTCACACAAACACACACACCTCCTCACACAAACACACACACCTCCTCACACAAACAGACACCTCCTCACAAAAACACACACACCTCGTCACACAAACACACACACCTCCTCACACATACACACACCTCCTCACACAAACACACACACCTCCTCACACAGACACACACACCTCCTCACACAAACAGACTCACACACACCTCCTCACACAGACACACACACCTCCTCACACAAACAGACTCACGCACACCTGCTCACACAGACACACACACCTCCTCACACAAACAGACACCTCCTCACAAAAACACACACACGTCCTCACACAAACACACACACCTCCTCACACAAACAGACACCTCCTCACAAAAACACACACACCTCCTCACACAAACACACACACCTCCTCACACAAACACACACACCTCCTCACACAAACACTCACACCTCCTCACACAAACAGACTCACACACATCTCCTCACACAGACACACACACCTCCTCACACAAACACACACACCTCCTCACACAAACACACACACCTCCTCACACAAACACACACACCTCCTCACACAAAGACACCTCCTCACACAAACACACACACCTCCTCACACAAACACACACACACCTCCTCACACAAACACACACACACCTCCTCACACAAACACACACACCTCCTCACACAGACACACACACCTCCTCACACACACACACACATACCTTCTCACACAAACACACACACGTCCTCACACAAACACACACACCTCCTCACACTTCTCCTCACACAAACACACAAACCTCCTCACACAAACACACACACCTCCTCACACAAACACTCACACCTCCTCACACAAACACACACACACCTCCTCACAAAAGAAAAACACCTCCTCACACAAACACACAAACCTCCGCGCACAGACACACACACCTCCTCACACAAACACACACACCTCCTCACACAAACACACACACCTCCTCACACAAACACACACAGACACACCTCCTCACACACACACACACACATCCTCACACAAACAGACACCTCCTCACACAAACACACACCTCCTCACACAAACACACACACCTCTTCACACACACACACACACCTCCTCACACAAACACACACACACCTCCTCACACAGACACACACACCTCCTCACACAGACAGACTCACAGACACCTCCTCACACAGACACACACACCTCCTCACACAAACACACACACCTCCTCACACAGACAGACTCACAGACACCTCCTCACACAGACACACACACCTCCTCACACAAACACAAACACCTCCTCACACAGACACACACACCTCCTCACACAAACACACACACACCTCCTCACACAGACACACACACCTCCTCACACAGACAGACTCACAGACACCTCCTCACACAGACACACACACCTCCTCACACAAACACACACACCTCCTCACACAGACACACCTCCTCACACAAACAGACACACCTCCTCACACAAACAGACTCACACACACCTCCTCACACAGACACACACACCTCCTCACACAAACAGACTCACACACACCTCCTCACACAGACACACACACCTCCTCACACAAACACACACACCTCCTCACACAAACAGACTCACACACACCTCCTCACACAGACACACACACCTCCTCACACAAACACACACACCTGCTCACACAAACACACACACCTCCTCACTCAAACACACACACACCTCCTCACACAAACACGCACACCTCCTCACACAGACACACACACAGCTCCTCACACAAACACACACACCTCCTCACACAAACACACCTCCTCACACAAACAGACACACCTCCTCACACAAACAGACTCACACACACCTCCTCACACAGGCACACACACCTCCTCACACAAACACACACACCTCCTCACACAAACACACACACCTCCTCACACAAACACTCACACCTCGTCACACAAACAGACTCACACACACCTCCTCACACAAACACACACACCTCCTCACACAAAGAGACTCACACACACACACCTCCTCACACAGACACACACACCTCCTCACACAAACACACACACCTCCTCACACAAACAGACTCATACACACCTCCTCACACAGACATACACACCTCCTCACACAAACACACACACCTCCTCAGACAAACACACACACCTCCTCACTCAAACACACACACACCTCCTCACACAGCACACACACCTCCTCACACAAACAGACTCACAGACACCTCCTCACACAGACACACACACCTCCTCACTCAAACACACACACACCTCCTCACACAAACACGCACACCTCCTCACACAGACACACAAACAAATCCTCACACAAACACACACACCTCCTCACACAGACACACACACCTCCTCACACAGGCACACACACACCTTCTCACACAAACACACAAACCTCCTCACACAAACACACACACCTCCTCACACAAACAGACTCACACACATTTCCTCACACAGACACACACACCTCCTCACACAAAGAGACTCACACACACACACCTCCTCACACAGACACACACACCTCCTCACTCAAACAGACTCACACACACCTCCTCACACAAACACACACACCTCCTCACACAAACACACACACCTCCTCACACAAACAGACACCTCCTCACAAAAACACACACACCTCGTCACACAAACACACACACCTCCTCACACATACACACACCTCCTCACACAGACACACACACCTCCTCACACAAACAGACACCTCCTCACAAAAACACACACACCTCGTCACACAAACACACACACCTCCTCACACACACACACCTCCTCACACATACACACACCTCCTCACACAGACACACACACCTCCTCACACAAACACCCACACCTCCTCACACAAACACTCACACCTCCTCACACAAACACACACACACCTCCTCACAGCAGACTAACACCTCTTCACACAAACACACAAACCTCCGCACACAGACACACACACCTCCTCACACAAACACACACACACCTCCTCACACAAACAGACTCACACACACCTCCTCACACAGACACACACACCTCCTCACACACACACACACACACCTCCTCACCCAGACACACACACCTCCTCACACAAACAGACTCACACACACCTCTTCACACAGACACACACAACTTTTCACACAAACAGACTCACACACACCTCCTCACACAAACACACACACCTC
The DNA here is from genome assembly GCF_017639515.1 of Carcharodon carcharias. NCBI lineage: Eukaryota > Metazoa > Chordata > Chondrichthyes > Lamniformes > Lamnidae > Carcharodon > Carcharodon carcharias. The sequence continues at coordinate 65,973 of NC_054486.1, read as the reverse complement.
CTCACACAAACACACACACCTCCTCACACATACAGACACCTCCTCACAAAAACACACACACCTCCTCACACAAACACACACACCTCCTCACACAAACAGACTCACACACACCTCCTCACACGGTCACAAACACCTCCTCACAAAAACACACACACCTCCTCACACAGACACGCACACCTCCTCACACAAACAGACTCACACACACCTCCTCACACAAACACACACACCTCCTCACACAAACAGACTCACACACACCTCCTCACACAGACACACACACCTCCTCACTCAAACACACACACACCTCCTCACAAAAACACGCACACCTCCTCACACAGACACACAAACAAATCCTCACACAAACACACACACCTCCTCACACAGACACACACACCTCCTCACACAGGCACACACACACCTTCTCACACAAACACACAAACCTCCTCACACAAACACACACACCTCCTCACACAAACAGACTCACACACATTTCCTCACACAGACACACACACCTCCTCACACAAAGAGACTCACACACACACACCTCCTCACACAGACACACACACCTCCTCACTCAAACAGACTCACACACACCTCCTCACACAAACACACACACCTCCTCACACAAACACACACACCTCCTCACACAAACAGACACCTCCTCACAAAAACACACACACCTCGTCACACAAACACACACACCTCCTCACACATACACACACCTCCTCACACAAACACACACACCTCCTCACACAGACACACACACCTCCTCACACAAACAGACTCACACACACCTCCTCACACAGACACACACACCTCCTCACACAAACAGACTCACGCACACCTGCTCACACAGACACAAACACCTCCTCACACAAACACACACACCTCCTCACACAAACAGACTCACACACACCTCCTCACACAGACACAAACACCTCCTCACACAAACAGACTCACACACACCTCCTCACACAGACACACACACCTCCTCACACAAAGAGACTCACACACACCTGCTCACACAGACACAAACACCTCCTCACACAAACAGACTCACACACACCTCCTCACACAGACACACACACCTCCTCACACAAACAGACACCTCCTCACAAAAACACACACACGTCCTCACACAAACACACACACCTCCTCACACAAACAGACACCTCCTCACAAAAACACACACACCTCCTCACACAAACACACACACCTCCTCACACAAACACACACACCTCCTCACACAAACACTCACACCTCCTCACACAAACAGACTCACACACATCTCCTCACACAGACACACACACCTCCTCACACAAACACACACACCTCCTCACACAAACATACACACCTCCTCACACAAACACACACACACCTCCTCACACAAACACCCACACCTCCTCACACAAACAATCAGACCTCCTCACACAAACACACACACACCTCCTCACAGCAGACTAACACCTCTTCACACAAACACACACACCTCCTCACACAGACATACACACCTCCTCACACAAACACACACACACCTCCTCACAACAGACTAACACCTCCTCACACAAACACACACACCTCCTCACACAGACATACACACCTCCTCACACAAACACACACACACCTCCTCACACAAACACCCACACCTCCTCACACAAACACTCACACCTCCTCACACAAACACACACACACCTCCTCACAGCAGACTAACACCTCTTCACACAAACACACAAACCTCCGCACACAGACACACACACCTCCTCACACAAACACACACACACCTCCTCACACAAACAGACTCACACACACCTCCTCACACAGACACACACACCTCCTCACACACACACACACACACCTCCTCACCCAGACACACACACCTCCTCACACAAACAGACTCACACACACCTCTTCACACAGACACACACACCTTTTCACACAAACAGACTCACACACACCTCCTCACACAAACACACACACCTCCTCACACAAACACACACACCTCCTCACACATACAGACACCTCCTCACAAAAACACACACACCTCCTCACACAAACACACACACCTCCTCACACAAACAGACTCACACACACCTCCTCACACGGTCACAAACACCTCCTCACACAAACACACACACCTCCTCACACAGACACGCACACCTCCTCACACAAACAGACTCACACACACCTCCTCACACAAACACACACACCTCCTCACACAAACAGACTCACACACACCTCCTCACACAGACACACACACCTCCTCACACAAACAGACTCACACACACCTGCTCACACAGACACAAACACCTCCTCACACAAACAGACTCACACACACCTCCTCACACAGACACACACACCTCCTCACACAAACAGACACCTCCTCACAAAAACACACACACGTCCTCACACAAACACACACAGCTCCTCACACAAACACACACACCTCCTCACACAAACAGACACCTCCTCACAAAAACACACACACCTCCTCACACAAACACACACACCTCCTCACACAAACACACACACCTCCTCACACAAACACTCACACCTCCTCACACAAACACACACACCTCCTCACACACACACACACACACCTCCTCACACAAACAGACTCACACACATCTCCTCACACAGACACACACACCTCCTCACACAAACACACACACCTCCTCACACAAACACACACACCTCCTCACAAAAACACACACACCTCCTCACAACAGACTAACACCTCCTCACACAAACACACACACCTCCTCACACAGACATACACACCTCCTCACACAAACACACACACACCTCCTCACACAAACACACACACCAACTCACACAAACACACACACGTCCTCACACAAACACTCACACCTCCTCACACAAACACACACACACCTCCTCACAACAGACTAACACCTCTTCACACAAACACACAAACCTCTGCACACAGACACACACAACTCCTCACAAAAACACACACACCTCCTCACACAGACACACACACCTTCTCACACAAACTCTCACACCTCCTCACACAAACACACACACCTCCTCACACAAACACACACACCTCCTCACACAAAGACACACACACACACCTCCTCACACAAACAGACACCTCCTCACAGACACACACACCTCCTCACACAAACACACACACCTCCTCACACACACACACACACACACCTCCTCACACAAACACACACACCTCCTCACACAGACACACACACCTCCTCACACACACACACTCCTCCTCACACAAACACACACACCTCCTCACACAAAGACACCTCCTCACACAAACACACACACCTCCTCACACAGACACACACACCTCCTCACACAGACACACTCCTCCTCACACAAACACACACACCTCCTCACACAAAGACACCTCCTCACACAAACACACACACCTCCTCACACAGACACACACACCTCCTCACACAGACACACCTCCTCACACAAACACTCACACCTCCTCACACAAACACACACACACCTCCTCACAAAAGACTAACACCTCCTCACACAAACACACAAACCTCCGCACACAGACACACACACCTCCTCACACAAACACACACACCTCCTCACACAGACACACACATCTCCTCACACAAACACTCACACCTCCTCACACAAACACACACACCTCCTCACACAAACACACACACCTCCTCACACAAACACACACAGAAACACCTCCTCACACACACACACACACCTCCTCACACAAACAGACACCTCCTCACACAAACACACACCTCCTCACACAAACACACACACCTCTTCACACACACACACACACCTCCTCACACAAACACACACACCTCCTCACACAAACATGCTCACACAAACACCTCCTCACACAGACACACACACCTCCTCACACAGACACACACACACACCTCCTCACACAGACACACACACCTCCTCACACAAACACACACACACCTCCTCACACAAACATGCTCACACAAACACCTCCTCACACAGACACACACACCTCCTCACACAAACACACACACACCTCCTCACACAGACAGACTCACAGACACCTCCTCACACAGACACACACACCTCCTCACACAAACACACACACCTCCTCACACAGACACACCTCCTCACACAAACAGACACACCTCCTCACACAAACAGACTCACACACACCTCCTCACACAGACACACACACCTCCTCACAGAAACAGACTCACACACACCTCCTCACACAGACACACACACCTCCTCACACAAACAGACTCACACACACCTCCTCACACAGACACACACACCTCCTCACACAAACACACACACCTCCTCACACAAACAGACTCACACACACCTCCTCACACAGACACACACACCTCCTCACACAAACACACACACCTCCTCACACAAACACACACACCTCCTCACTCAAACACACACACACCTCCTCACACAAACACGCACACCTCCTCACACAGACACACACACAGCTCCTCACACAAACACACACACCTCCTCACACAGACACACACACCTCCTCACACAGGCACACACACACCTTCTCACACAAACACACAAACCTCCTCACACAAACACACACACCTCCTCACACAAACAGACTCACACACACCTCCTCACACAGACACACACACCTCCTCACACAAACAGACACACCTCCTCACACAAAGAGACTCACACACACACACCTCCTCACAGAGACACACACACCTCCTCACACAAACACACACACCTCCTCACACAAACAGACTCATACACACCTCCTCACACAGACACACACACCTCCTCACACAAACACACACACCTCCTCAGACAAACACACACACCTCCTCACTCAAACACACACACACCTCCTCACACAGCACACACACCTCCTCACACAAACAGACTCACAGACACCTCCTCACACAGACACACACACCTCCTCACACAAACACACACACCTCCTCACACAGACACACCTCCTCACACAAACAGACACACCTCCTCACACAAACAGACTCACACACACCTACTCACACAGACACACACACCTCCTCAAACAAACAGACTCACACACACCTCCTCACACAGACACACACACCTCCTCACACAAACACACACACCTCCTCACACAAACACGCACACCTCCTCACACAGAAACACACACAACTCCTCACACAAACACACACACCTCCTCACACAGACACACACACCTCCTCACACAGGCACACACACACCTTCTCACACAAACACACAAACCTCCTCACACAAACACACACACCTCCTCACACAAACAGACTCACACACATTTCCTCACACAGACACACACACCTCCTCACACAAAGAGACTCACACACACACACCTCCTCACACAGACACACACACCTCCTCACACAAACAGACTCACACACACCTCTTCACACAGAGAGACACACCTCCTCACACAAACAGACTCACACACACCTCCTCACACAGACACTCACACCTCCTCACTCAAACAGACTCACACACACCTCCTCACACAAACACACACACCTCCTCACACAAACACACACACCTCCTCACACAAACAGACACCTCCTCACAAAAACACACACACCTCGTCACAAAAACACACACACCTCCTCACACATACATACACCTCCTCACACAAACACACACACCTCCTCACACAGACACACACACCTCCTCACACAAACACACACACACCTCCTCACACAAACAGACTCACACACACCTCCTCACACAGACACACACACCTCCTCACACACACACACACACACCTCCTCACCCAGACACACACACCTCCTCACACAAACAGACTCACACACACCTCTTCACACAGACACACACACCTTTTCACACAAACAGACTCACACACACCTCCTCACACAAACACACACACCTCCTCACACAAACACACACACCTCCTCACACATACAGACACCTCCTCACAAAAACACACACACCTCCTCACACAAACAAACACACCTCCTCACACAAACAGACTCACACACACCTCCTCACACGGACACAAACACCTCCTCACACAAACACACACACCTCCTCACACAGACACGCACACCTCCTCACACAAACAGACTCACACACACCTCCTCACACAAACACACACACCTCCTCACACAAACAGACTCACACACACCTCCTCACACAGACACACACACCTCCTCACACAAACAGACTCACACACACCAGCTCACACAGACACACACACCTCCTCACACACACACACACCACCTCACACAGACACACACACCTCCTCACACAAACAGACTCACACACACCTGCTCACACAGACACAAACACCTCCTCACACAAACAGACTCACACACACCTCCTCCCACAAACACACACACCTCCTCACACAAACAGACACCTCCTCACAAAAACACACACACCTCCTCACACAAACACACACACCTCCTCACACAAACACAAACACCTCCTCACACAAACACTCACACCTCCTCACACAAACAGACTCACACACATCTCCTCACACAGACACACACACCTCCTCACACAAACACACACACCTCCTCACACAAACACACACACCTGCTCACACAGACACAAACACCTCCTCACACAAACAGACTCACACACACCTCCTCACACAGACACACACACCTCCTCACACAAACAGACTCACACACACCTGCTCACACAGACACAAACACCTCCTCACACAAACAGACTCACACACACCTCCTCACACAGACACACACACCTCCTCACACAAACAGACACCTCCTCACAAAAACACACACACCTCCTCACACAAACAGACACCTCCTCACACAAACACACACACCTCCTCACACAAACACACACACCTCCTCACACAAACACTCACACCTCCTCACACAAACAGACTCACACACATCTCCTCACACAGACACACACACCTCCTCACACAAACACACACACCTCCTCACACAAACACACACACCTCCTCACACAAACACACACACCTCCTCACACAGAGATACACACCTCCTCACACAAACACACACACACCTCCTCACACAAACACACAAACCAACTCACACAAACACGCACACCTCCTCACACAAACACTCACACCTCCTCACACAAACACACACACACCTCCTCACAACAGACTAACACCTCTTCACACAAACACACAAACCTCCGCACACAGACACACACACCTCCTCACACAAACACACACACACCTCCTCACACAAACAGACTCACACACACCTCCTCACACAGACACACACACCTCCTCACACACACACATACACACCTCCTCACCCAGACATACACATCTCCTCACACAAACAGACTCACACACACCTCTTCACACAGACACACACACCTCCTCACACAAACACACACACCTCCTCACACATACAGACACCTCCTCACAAAAACACACACACCTCCTCACACAAACACACACACCTTTTCACACAAACAGACTCACACACACCTCCTCACACAAACACACACACCTCCTCACACAAACACACACACCTCCTCACACATACAGACACCTCCTCACAAAAACACACACACCTCCTCACACAAACACACACACCTCCTCACACAAACAGACTCACACACACCTCCTCACACGGACACAAACACCTCCTCACACAAACACACACACCTCCTCACACAGACACGCACACCTCCTCACACAAACAGACTCACACACACCTCCTCACACAAACACACAAACCTCCTCACACAAACAGACTCACACACACCTCCTCACACAGACACACACACCTCCTCACACAAACAGACTCACACACACCTGCTCACACAGACACAAACACCTCCTCACACAAACAGACTCGCACACACCTCCTCACACAGACACACACACCTCCTCACACAAACAGACACCTCCTCACAAAAACACACACACGTCCTCACACAAACACACACAGCTCCTCACACAAACACACACACCTCCTCACACAAACAGACACCTCCTCACAAAAACACACACACCTCCTCACACAAACACACACACCTCCTCACACAAACAGACACACCTCCTCACACAAACACTCACACCTCCTCACACAAACAGACTCACACACATCTCCTCACACAGACACACACACCTCCTCACACAAACACACACACCTCCTCACACAAACACACACACCTCCTCACAAAAACACACACACCTCCTCACAACAGACTAACACCTCCTCACACAAACACACACACCTCCTCACACAGACATACACACCTCCTCACACAAACACACACACACCTCCTCACACAAACACTCACACCTCCTCACACAAACACACACACCTCCTCACAACAGACTAACACCTCTTCACACAAACATACAAACCTCCGCACACAGACACACACACCTCCTCACACAAACACACACACCTCCTCACACAAACACACACACACACACCTCCTCACACAAACAGACACCTCCTCACAGACACACACACCTCCTCACACACACACACACACACACCTTCTCACACAAACACACACACCTCCTCACACAGACACACACACCTCCTCACACACACACACTCCTCCTCACACAAACACACACACCTCCTCACACACACACACACCTCCTCACACAAACACACACACCTCCTCACACAAACACACACACACCTCCTCACACAAACACACACACCTCCTCACACAAACACACACACCTCCTCACAGAAACACACACACACCTCCTCACACAAACACACACACCTCCTCACACAAACACACACACCTCCTCACACAAACACACACACACCTCCTCACACAAACACACACACCTCCTCACACAGACACACACACCTCCTCACACACACACACATACCTTCTCACACAAACACACACACGTCCTCACACAAACACACACACCTCCTCACACTTCTCCTCACACAAACACACACACCTCCTCACACACACACACAAACCTCCTCACACAAACACACACACCTCCTCACACAAACAGACTCACACAAACACCTCCTCACACAGACATACACTTCTCCTCACACAGACACACACACCTCCTCACACAAGCACTCACACCTCCTCACACAGACACACACACCTACTCACACAGACAGACACACCTCCTCACACAGACACACACACCTCCTCACACAGACACACCTCCTCACACAAACACACACACCTCCTCACACAAACACTCACACCTCCTCACACAAACACACACACACCTCCTCACACAAACACACACACATCTCCTCACACAAACACACAAACCTCCGCACACAGACACACACACCTCCTCACACAAACACGCACACCTCCTCACACAGACACACACATCTCCTCACACAAACAGACTCACACACACCTCCTCACACAAACACACAAACCTCCTCACACAAACAGACTCACACACACCTCCTCACACAGACACACACACCTCCTCACACAAACAGACTCACACACACCTGCTCACACAGACACAAACACCTCCTCACACAAACAGACTCACACACACCTCCTCACACAGACACACACACCTCCTCACACAAACAGACACCTCCTCACAAAAACACACACACGTCCTCACACAAACACACACAGCTCCTCACACAAACACACACACCTCCTCACACAAACAGACACCTCCTCACAAAAACACACACACCTCCTCACACAAACACACACACCTCCTCACACAAACACACACACCTCCTCACACAAACACTCACACCTCCTCACACAAACAGACTCACACACACCTCCTCACACAAACACACACACCTCCTCACACAAACAGACACCTCCTCACAAAAACACACACACCTCCTCACACAAACACACACACCTCCTCACACAAACACACACACCTCCTCACACAAACACTCACACCTCCTCACACAAACAGACTCACACACACCTCCTCACACAAACACACACACCTCCTCACACAAACAGACACCTCCTCACAAAAACACACACACCTCCTCACACAGACACACACACCTCCTCACAAAAACACACACACCTCCTCACAACAGACTAACACCTCCTCACACAAACACACACACCTCCTCACACAGACATACACACCTCCTCACACAAACACACACACACCTCCTCACAACAGACTAACACCTCCTCACACAAACACACACACCTCCTCACACAGACATACACACCTCCTCACACAAACACACACACACCTCCTCACACAAACACACACACCAACTCACACAAACACACACACCTCCTCACACAAACACTCACACCTCCTCACACAAACACACACACACCTCCTCACACAAACAGACTCACACACACCTCCTCACACAGACACACACACCTCCTCACACAAACACACACACCTCCTCACACACACACACACACACCTCCTCACCCAGACACACACACCTCCTCACACAAACAGACTCACACACACCTCTTCACACAGACACACACACCTTTTCACACAAACAGACTCACACACACCTCCTCACACAAACACACACACCTCCTCACACAAACACACACACCTCCTCACACATACAGACACCTCCTCACAAAAACACACACACCTCCTCACACAAACACACACACCTGCTCACACAAACAGACTCACACACACCTCCTCACACGGACACAAACACCTCCTCACACAAACAGACTCACACACACCTCCTCACACAGACACACACACCTCCTCACACAAACAGACTCACACACACCTCCTCACACAGACACAAACACGTCCTCACACAAACAGACTCACACACACCTCCTCACACAAACACACACACCTCCTCACACAGACACGCACACCTCCTCACACAAACAGACTCACACACACCTCCTCACACAAACACACACACCTCCTCACACAAACAGACTCACACACACCTCCTCACACAGACACACACACCTCCTCACACAAACAGACTCACACACACCTGCTCACACAGACACAAACACCTCCTCACACAAACAGACTCACACACACCTCCTCACACAGACACACACACCTCCTCACACAAACAGACACCTCCTCACAAAAACACACACACGTCCTCACACAAACACACACAGCTCCTCACACAAACACACACACCTCCTCACACAAACAGACACCTCCTCACAAAAACACACACACCTCCTCACACAAACACACACACCTCCTCACACAAACAGACACACCTCCTCACACAAACACTCACACCTCCTCACACAAACAGACTCACACACATCTCCTCACACAGACACACACACCTCCTCACACAAACACACACACCTCCTCACACAAACACACACACCTCCTCACAAAAACACACACACCTCCTCACAACAGACTAACACCTCCTCACACAAACACACACACCTCCTCACACAGACATACACACCTCCTCACACAAACACACACACACCTCCTCACACAACCACACACACCAACTCACACAAACACACACACCTCCTCAAACAAACAATCACACCTCCTCACACAAACACACACACACCTCCTCACAACAGACTAACACCTCTTCACACAAACACACAAACCTCCGCACACAGATACACACACGTCCTCACACAAACACACACACACCTCCTCACACAAACACACACACACCTCCTCACACAAACAGACTCACACACACCTCCTCACACAGACACACACACCTCCTCACACACACACACACACACCTCCTCACCCAGACACACACACCTCCTCACACAAACAGACTCACACACACCTCTTCACACAGACACACACACCTTTTCACACAAACAGACTCACACACACCTCCTCACACAAACACACACACCTCCTCACACAAACACACACACCTCCTCACACATACAGACACCTCCTCACAAAAACACACACACCTCCTCACACAAACACACACACCTCCTCACACAAACAGACTCACACACACCTCCTCACACGGACACAAACACCTCCTCACACAAACACACATACCTCCTCACACAGACACGCACACCTCCTCACACAAACAGACTCACACACACCTCCTCACACAGACACACACACCTCCTCACACAAACAGACTCACACACACCTGCTCACACAGACACAAACACCTCCTCACACAAACAGACTCACACACACCTCCTCACACAGACACACACACCTCCTCACACAAACAGACACCTCCTCACAAAAACACACACACGTCCTCACACAAACACACACAGCTCCTCACACAAGCACACACACCTCCTCACACAAACAGACACCTCCTCACAAAAACACACACACCTCCTCACACAAACACACACACCTCCTCACACAAACACACACACATCCTCACACAAACAGACTCACACACACCTGCTCACACAGACACAAACACCTCCTCACACAAACAGACTCACACACACCTCCTCACACAGACACACACACCTCCTCACACAAACAGACACCTCCTCACAAAAACACACACACCTCCTCACACAAACACACACAGCTCCTCACCCAAACACACACACCTCCTCACACAAACAGACACCTCCTCACAAAAACACACACACCTCCTCACACAAACACACACACCTCCTCACACAAACACACACACCTCCTCACACAAACACTCACACCTCCTCACACAAACAGACTCACACACATCTCCTCACACAGACACACACACCTCCTCACACAAACACACACACCTCCTCACACAAACACACACACCTCCTCACAAAAACACACACACCTCCTCACAACAGACTAACACCTCCTCACACAAACACACACACCTCCTCAAACAGACATACACACCTCCTCACACAAACACACACACACCTCCTCACACAAACACACACACCAACTCACACAAACACACACACCTCCTCACACAAACACTCACACCTCCTCACACAAACACACACACACCTCCTCACAACAGACTAACACCTCTTCACACAAACACACAAACCTCCGCACACAGACACACACACCTCCTCACACAAACACACACACACCTCCTCACACAAACAGACTCACACACACCTCCTCACACAGACACACACACCTCCTCACACACACACACACACACCTCCTCACCCAGACACACACACCTCCTCACACAAACAGACTCACACACACCTCTTCACACAGACACACACACCTTTTCACACAAACAGACTCACCCACACCTCCTCACACAAACACACACACCTCCTCACACAAACACACACACCTCCTCACACATTCAGACACCTCCTCACAAAAACACACACACCTCCTCACACAAACACACACACCTCCTCACACAAACAGACTCACACACACCTCCTCACACGGACACAAACACCTCCTCACACAAACACACACACCTCCTCACACAGACACGCACACCTCCTCACACAAACAGACTCACACACACCTCCTCACACAGACACACACACCTCCTCACACAAACAGACTCACACAAACCTGCTCACACAGACACAAACACCTCCTCACACAAACAGACTCACACACACCTCCTCACACAGACACACACACCTCCTCACACAAACAGACACCTCCTCACAAAAACACACACACGTCCTCACACAAACACACACAGCTCCTCACACAAGCACACACACCTCCTCACACAAACAGACACCTCCTCACAAAAACACACACACCTCCTCACACAAACACACACACCTCCTCACACAAACACACACACCTCCTCACACAAACAGACTCACACACACCTCCTCACACGGACACAAACACCTCCTCACACAAACACACACACCTCCTCACACAGACACGCACACCTCCTCACACAAACAGACTCACACACACCTCCTCACACAAACACACACACCTCCTCACACAAACAGACTCACACACACCTCCTCACACAGACACACACACCTCCTCACACAAACAGACTCACACACACCTGCTCACACAGACACAAACACCTCCTCACACAAACAGACTCACACACACCTCCTCACACAGACACACACACCTCCTCACACAAACAGACACCTCCTCACAAAAACACACACACGTCCTCACACAAACACACACAGCTCCTCACACAAACACACACACCTCCTCACACAAACAGACACCTCCTCACAAAAACACACACACCTCCTCACACAAACAGACACCTCCTCACAGACACACACACCTCCTCACACAAACACACACACCTCCTCACACACACACACACACACACCTCCTCACACAAACACACACACCTCCTCACACACACACAAACACACACCTCCTCACACACACACACACAAACCTCCTCACAGAAACACACACACCTCCTCACACAAACACACCTCCTCACACAAACACATACACCTACTCACACAAACACACACACCTCCTCACACAGATACACACACCTCCTCACACACACACACTCCTCCTCACACAAACACACACACCTCCTCACACAAAGACACCTCCTCACACAAACACACACACCTCCTCACACAAACACACACACCTCCTCACACAAACACACACACACCTCCTCACACAAACACACACACCTCCTCACACAGACACACACACCTCCTCACACACACACACATACCTTCTCACACAAACACACACACGTCCTCACACAAACACACACACCTCCTCACACTTCTCCTCACACAAACACACACACCTCCTCACACACACACACAAACCTCCTCACACAAACACACACACACCTCCTCACACAAACAGACTCACACAAACACCTCCTCACACAGACATACACTTCTCCTCACACAGACACACACACCTCCTCACACAAGCACTCACACCTCCTCACACAGACACACACACCTCCTCACACAGACACACACACCTCCTCACACAGACACACACACCTCCTCACACAGACACACCTCCTCACACAAACACACACACCTCCTCACACAAACACTCACACCTCCTCACACAAACACACACACACCTCCTCACGAAAGACTAACACCTCCTCACACAAACACACAAACCTTCGCACACAGACACACACGCCTCCTCACACAAACACACACACCTCCTCACACAGACACACACACCTCCTCACACAAACACTCACACCTCCTCACACAAACACACACACCTCCTCACACAAACACACACACCTCCTCACACAAACACACACAGACACACCTCCTCACACACACACACACACCTCCTCACACAAACAGACTCACACACACCTCCTCACACAGACACACACACCTCCTCACACAAACACACACCTCCTCACACACACACACACAAACCTCCTCACAGAAACACACACACCTCCTCACACAAACACACCTCCTCACACAAACACATACACCTACTCACACAAACACACACACCTCCTCACACAAACTCACACACACCTCCTCACACAAACACACACACCTCCTCACAAAAACACACACACCTCCTCACAACAGACTAACACCTCCTCACACAAACACACACACCTCCTCACACAGACATACACACCTCCTCACACAAACACACACACACCTCCTCACACAAACACTCACACCTCCTCACACAAACACACACACCTCCTCACAACAGACTAACACCTCTTCACACAAACATACAAACCTCCGCACACAGACACACACACCTCCTCACACAAACACACACACCTCCTCACACAAACACACACACACACACCTCCTCACACAAACAGACACCTCCTCACAGACACACACACCTCCTCACAGACACACACACACACACCTTCTCACACAAACACACACACCTCCTCACACAGACACACACACCTCCTCACACACACACACTCCTCCTCACACAAACACACACACCTCCTCACACACACACACACCTCCTCACACAAACACACACACCTCCTCACACAAACACACACACACCTCCTCACACAAACACACACACCTCCTCACACAAACACACACACCTCCTCACACAAACACACACACACCTCCTCACACAAACACACACACCTCCTCACACAAACACACACACCTCCTCACACAAACACACACACACCTCCTCACACAAACACACACACCTCCTCACACAGACACACACACCTCCTCACACACACACACATACCTTCTCACACAAACACACACACGTCCTCACACAAACACACACACCTCCTCACACTTCTCCTCACACAAACACACACACCTCCTCACACACACACACAAACCTCCTCACACAAACACACACACCTCCTCACACAAACAGACTCACACAAACACCTCCTCTCACAGACATACACTTCTCCTCACACAGACACACACACCTCCTCACACAAGCACTCACACCTCCTCACACAGACACACACACCTCCTCACACAGACAGACACACCTCCTCACACAGACACACACACCTCCTCACACAGACACACCTCCTCACACAAACACACACACCTCCTCACACAAACACTCACACCTCCTCACACAAACACACACACACCTCCTCACACAAACACACACACATCTCCTCACACAAACACACAAACCTCCGCACACAGACACACACACCTCCTCACACAAACACGCACACCTCCTCACACAGACACACACATCTCCTCACACAAACAGACTCACACACACCTCCTCACACAAACACACAAACCTCCTCACACAAACAGACTCACACACACCTCCTCACACAGACACACACACCTCCTCACACAAACAGACTCACACACACCTGCTCACACAGACACAAACACCTCCTCACACAAACAGACTCACACACACCTCCTCACACAGACACACACACCTCCTCACACAAACAGACACCTCCTCACAAAAACACACACACGTCCTCACACAAACACACACAGCTCCTCACACAAACACACACACCTCCTCACACAAACAGACACCTCCTCACAAAAACACACACACCTCCTCACACAAACACACACACCTCCTCACACAAACACACACACCTCCTCACACAAACACTCACACCTCCTCACACAAACAGACTCACACACACCTCCTCACACAAACACACACACCTCCTCACACAAACAGACACCTCCTCACAAAAACACACACACCTCCTCACACAAACACACACACCTCCTCACACAAACACACACACCTCCTCACACAAACACTCACACCTCCTCACACAAACAGACTCACACACACCTCCTCACACAAACACACACACCTCCTCACACAAACAGACACCTCCTCACAAAAACACACACACCTCCTCACACAGACACACACACCTCCTCACAAAAACACACACACCTCCTCACAACAGACTAACACCTCCTCACACAAACACACACACCTCCTCACACAGACATACACACCTCCTCACACAAACACACACACACCTCCTCACAACAGACTAACACCTCCTCACACAAACACACACACCAACTCACACAAACACACACACCTCCTCACACAAACACTCACACCTCCTCACACAAACACACACACACCTCCTCACACAAACAGACTCACACACACCTCCTCACACAGACACACACACCTCCTCACACAAACACACACACCTCCTCACACACACACACACACACCTCCTCACCCAGACACACACACCTCCTCACACAAACAGACTCACACACACCTCTTCACACAGACACACACACCTTTTCACACAAACAGACTCACACACACCTCCTCACACAAACACACACACCTCCTCACACAAACACACACACCTCCTCACACATACAGACACCTCCTCACAAAAACACACACACCTCCTCACACAAACACACACACCTGCTCACACAAACAGACTCACACACACCTCCTCACACGGACACAAACACCTCCTCACACAAACAGACTCACACACACCTCCTCACACAGACACACACACCTCCTCACACAAACAGACTCACACACACCTCCTCACACAGACACAAACACGTCCTCACACAAACAGACTCACACACACCTCCTCACACAAACACACACACCTCCTCACACAGACACGCACACCTCCTCACACAAACAGACTCACACACACCTCCTCACACAAACACACACACCTCCTCACACAAACAGACTCACACACACCTCCTCACACAGACACACACACCTCCTCACACAAACAGACTCACACACACCTGCTCACACAGACACAAACACCTCCTCACACAAACAGACTCACACACACCTCCTCACACAGACACACACACCTCCTCACACAAACAGACACCTCCTCACAAAAACACACACACGTCCTCACACAAACACACACAGCTCCTCACACAAACACACACACCTCCTCACACAAACAGACACCTCCTCACAAAAACACACACACCTCCTCACACAAACACACACACCTCCTCACACAAACAGACACACCTCCTCACACAAACACTCACACCTCCTCACACAAACAGACTCACACACATCTCCTCACACAGACACACACACCTCCTCACACAAACACACACACCTCCTCACACAAACACACACACCTCCTCACAAAAACACACACACCTCCTCACAACAGACTAACACCTCCTCACACAAACACACACACCTCCTCACACAGACATACACACCTCCTCACACAAACACACACACACCTCCTCACACAACCACACACACCAACTCACACAAACACACACACCTCCTCAAACAAACAATCACACCTCCTCACACAAACACACACACACCTCCTCACAACAGACTAACACCTCTTCACACAAACACACAAACCTCCGCACACAGATACACACACGTCCTCACACAAACACACACACACCTCCTCACACAAACACACACACACCTCCTCACACAAACAGACTCACACACACCTCCTCACACAGACACACACACCTCCTCACACACACACACACACACCTCCTCACCCAGACACACACACCTCCTCACACAAACAGACTCACACACACCTCTTCACACAGACACACACACCTTTTCACACAAACAGACTCACACACACCTCCTCACACAAACACACACACCTCCTCACACAAACACACACACCTCCTCACACATACAGACACCTCCTCACAAAAACACACACACCTCCTCACACAAACACACACACCTCCTCACACAAACAGACTCACACACACCTCCTCACACGGACACAAACACCTCCTCACACAAACACACATACCTCCTCACACAGACACGCACACCTCCTCACACAAACAGACTCACACACACCTCCTCACACAGACACACACACCTCCTCACACAAACAGACTCACACACACCTGCTCACACAGACACAAACACCTCCTCACACAAACAGACTCACACACACCTCCTCACACAGACACACACACCTCCTCACACAAACAGACACCTCCTCACAAAAACACACACACGTCCTCACACAAACACACACAGCTCCTCACACAAGCACACACACCTCCTCACACAAACAGACACCTCCTCACAAAAACACACACACCTCCTCACACAAACACACACACCTCCTCACACAAACACACACACATCCTCACACAAACAGACTCACACACACCTCCTCACACAGACACACACACCTCCTCACACAAACAGACACCTCCTCACAAAAACACACACACCTCCTCACACAAACACACACAGCTCCTCACCCAAACACACACACCTCCTCACACAAACAGACACCTCCTCACAAAAACACACACACCTCCTCACACAAACACACACACCTCCTCACACAAACACACACACCTCCTCACACAAACACTCACACCTCCTCACACAAACAGACTCACACACATCTCCTCACACAGACACACACACCTCCTCACACAAACACACACACCTCCTCACACAAACACACACACCTCCTCACAAAAACACACACACCTCCTCACAACAGACTAACACCTCCTCACACAAACACACACACCTCCTCAAACAGACATACACACCTCCTCACACAAACACACACACACCTCCTCACACAAACACACACACCAACTCACACAAACACACACACCTCCTCACACAAACACTCACACCTCCTCACACAAACACACACACACCTCCTCACAACAGACTAACACCTCTTCACACAAACACACAAACCTCCGCACACAGACACACACACCTCCTCACACAAACACACACACACCTCCTCACACAAACAGACTCACACACACCTCCTCACACAGACACACACACCTCCTCACACACACACACACACACCTCCTCACCCAGACACACACACCTCCTCACACAAACAGACTCACACACACCTCTTCACACAGACACACACACCTTTTCACACAAACAGACTCACCCACACCTCCTCACACAAACACACACACCTCCTCACACAAACACACACACCTCCTCACACATTCAGACACCTCCTCACAAAAACACACACACCTCCTCACACAAACACACACACCTCCTCACACAAACAGACTCACACACACCTCCTCACACGGACACAAACACCTCCTCACACAAACACACACACCTCCTCACACAGACACGCACACCTCCTCACACAAACAGACTCACACACACCTCCTCACACAGACACACACACCTCCTCACACAAACAGACTCACACACACCTGCTCACACAGACACAAACACCTCCTCACACAAACAGACTCACACACACCTCCTCACACAGACACACACACCTCCTCACACAAACAGACACCTCCTCACAAAAACAGACACACGTCCTCACACAAACACACACAGCTCCTCACACAAGCACACACACCTCCTCACACAAACAGACACCTCCTCACAAAAACACACACACCTCCTCACACAAACACACACACCTCCTCACACAAACACACACACCTCCTCACACAAACAGACTCACACACACCTCCTCACACGGACACAAACACCTCCTCACACAAACACACACACCTCCTCACACAGACACGCACACCTCCTCACACAAACAGACTCACACACACCTCCTCACACAAACACACACACCTCCTCACACAAACAGACTCACACACACCTCCTCACACAGACACACACACCTCCTCACACAAACAGACTCACACACACCTGCTCACACAGACACAAACACCTCCTCACACAAACAGACTCACACACACCTCCTCACACAGACACACACACCTCCTCACACAAACAGACACCTCCTCACAAAAACACACACACGTCCTCACACAAACACACACAGCTCCTCACACAAACACACACACCTCCTCACACAAACAGACACCTCCTCACAAAAACACACACACCTCCTCACACAAACAGACACCTCCTCACAGACACACACACCTCCTCACACAAACACACACACCTCCTCACACACACACACACACACACCTCCTCACACAAACACACACACCTCCTCACACACACACAAACACACACCTCCTCACACACACACACACAAACCTCCTCACAGAAACACACACACCTCCTCACACAAACACACCTCCTCACACAAACACATACACCTACTCACACAAACACACACACCTCCTCACACAGATACACACACCTCCTCACACACACACACTCCTCCTCACACAAACACACACACCTCCTCACACAAAGACACCTCCTCACACAAACACACACACCTCCTCACACAAACACACACACCTCCTCACACAAACACACACACACCTCCTCACACAAACACACACACCTCCTCACACAGACACACACACCTCCTCACACACACACACATACCTTCTCACACAAACACACACACGTCCTCACACAAACACACACACCTCCTCACACTTCTCCTCACACAAACACACACACCTCCTCACACACACACACAAACCTCCTCACACAAAAACACACACACCTCCTCACACAAACAGACTCACACAAACACCTCCTCACACAGACATACACTTCTCCTCACACAGACACACACACCTCCTCACACAAGCACTCACACCTCCTCACACAGACACACACACCTCCTCACACAGACACACACACCTCCTCACACAGACACACACACCTCCTCACACAGACACACCTCCTCACACAAACACACACACCTCCTCACACAAACACTCACACCTCCTCACACAAACACACACACACCTCCTCACGAAAGACTAACACCTCCTCACACAAACACACAAACCTTCGCACACAGACACACACGCCTCCTCACACAAACACACACACCTCCTCACACAGACACACACACCTCCTCACACAAACACTCACACCTCCTCACACAAACACACACACCTCCTCACACAAACACACACACCTCCTCACACAAACACACACAGACACACCTCCTCACACACACACACACACCTCCTCACACAAACAGACTCACACACACCTCCTCACACAGACACACACACCTCCTCACACAAACACACACCTCCTCACACACACACACACAAACCTCCTCACAGAAACACACACACCTCCTCACACAAACACACCTCCTCACACAAACACATACACCTACTCACACAAACACACACACCTCCTCACACAAACTCACACACACCTCCTCACACAAACACACACACCTCCTCACACAGACACACACACCTCCTCACACAAACACACACACCTCCTCACACATCTCCTCACACAAACACACACACCTCCTCACACAAACACACACACCTCTTCACACACACACACACACCTCCTCACACAAACACACACACCTCCTCACACAAACATGCTCACACAAACACCTCCTCACACAGACATACACACCTCCTCACACAAACACACACACACCTCCTCACACAGACACACACACCTCCTCACACAGACACACACACCTCCTCACACAGACAGACTCACAGACACCTCCTCACACAGACACACACACCTCCTCACACAAACACACACACCTCCTCACACAGACACAACTCCTCACACAAACAGACACACCTCCTCACACAAACAGACTCACACACACCTCCTCACACAGACACACACACCTCCTCACACAAACACACACACCTCCTCACACAGACACACACACCTCCTCACACAAACAGACTCACACACACCTGCTCACACAGACACAAACACCTCCTCACACAAACAGACTCAACACACACCTCCTCACACAGACACACACACCTCCTCACACAAACACACACACCTCCTCACTCAAACACACACACACCTCCTCACACAAACACGCACACCTCCTCACACAGACACACACACAGCTCCTCACACAAACACACACACACCTCCTCACACAGACACACACACCTCCTCACACAGGCACACACACACCTTCTCACACACACACACACACCTCCTCACACAGACACACACACCTCCTCACACAAACACACACACACACACCTCCTCACACAGACACACACACCTCCTCACACAAACACACACACCTCCTCACTCAAACAGACTCACACAAACCTCCTCACACAGACACACACACCTCCTCACACAAACACACACACCTCCTCACACAAAGAGACTCACACACACACACCTCCTCACACAGACACACACACCTCCTCACACAAACACACACACCTCCTCACACAAACAGACTCATACACACCTTCTCACACAGACACACACTCCTCCTCACACAAACACACACACCTCCTCAGACAAACACACACACCTCCTCACTCAAACACACACACACCTCCTCACACAGACGCACACACCTCCTCACACAAACAGACTCACAGACACCTCCTCACACAGACACACACACCTCCTCACACAAACACACACACCTCCTCACACAGACACACCTCCTCACAAAAACAGACACACCTCCTCACACAAACAGACTCACACACACCTCCTCACACAGACACACACACCTCCTCACACAAACAGACTCACACACACCTCCTCACACAGACACACACACCTCCTCACACAAACACACACACCTCCTCACACAAACAGACTCACACACACCTCCTCACACAGACACACACACCTCCTCACACAAACACACACACCTCCTCACACAAACACACACACCTCCTCACTCAAACACACACACACCTCCTCACACAAACACGCACACCTCCTCACACAGACACACACACAGCTCCTCACACAAACAAACACACCTCCTCACACAGACACACACACCTCACACAGGCACACACACACCTTCTCACACAAACACACAAACCTCCTCACACAAACACACACACCTCCTCACCCAAACAGACTCACACACATTTCCTCACACAGACACACACACCTCCTCACACAAACACACACACCTCCTCACACAAAGAGACTCACACACACACACCTCCTCACACAGACACACACACCTCCTCACACAAACAGTCTCACACACACCTCCTCACACAGACACACACACCTCCTCACCCAAACAGACTCACACACACCTCCTCACACAAGCACACACACCTCCTCACACAAACACACACACCTCCTCACACAAACACACACACCTCCTCACACAAACACACACACCTCCTCACACAGCCACACAGACCTCCTCACACTAACACACACACCTCCTCACACAAACAGACTCACACACACCTCCTCACACAAACACACACACCTCCTCACACAAACAGACACACCTCCTCACACAAACACACACACCTCGTCACACAAACACACACACCTCCTCACACAAACACACACAACTCCTCACACAGACACACACACCTCCTCACACAAACACACACACACCTCCTCACACAAACAGACACACCTCCTCACACAAACACACACACACCTCCTCACAACAGACTAACACCTCCTCACAAAAACACACACACCTTCTCACACAGACACACACACCTCCTCACACAAACACACGCACCTCCTCACACAGCCAAACAGACCTCCTCACACTGACACACACACCTCCTCACACAAACACTCACACCTCCTCACACAAACACACACACCTCCTCACACAGAGACACACACCTCCTCACACAAACACTCACACCTCCTCACACAAACACACACACCTCCTCACACAAACACACACAGACACACCACCTCACACACAAACACACACCTCCTCACACAAACAGACACCTCCTCACAGACACACACACCTCCTCACACAAACACACACACCTCCTCACACACACACACACACCTCCTCACACAAACACACACACCTCCTCACACAGACACACACACCTCCTCACACACACACACACTCCTCCTCACACAAACACACACACCTCCTCACACACACACACCACCTCACACAAACACACACACCTCCTCACACATCTCCTCACACAAACACACACACCACCTCACACACACACACACACACACCTCCTCACACAAACACACACACCTCCCCACACAAACACACACACCTCCTCACACAAACAGACACACCTCCTCACACAAACACACACACCTCGTCACACAAACACACACACCTCCTCACACAAACACACACAACTCCTCACACAGACACACACACCTCCTCACACAAACACACACACACCTCCTCACACAAACAGACTCACACACACCTCCTCACACAGACACACACACCTCCTCACACAAACACACACACACCTCCTCACAACAGACTAACACCTCCTCACAAAAACACACACACCTTCTCACACAGACACACACACCTCCTCACACAAACACTCACACCTCCTCACACAAACACACACACCTCCTCACACAGAGACACACACCTCCTCACACAAACACTCACACCTCCTCACACAAACACAGACACCTCCTCACACAAACACACACAGACACACCACCTCACACACAAACACACACCTCCTCACACAAACAGACACCTCCTCACAGACACACACACCTCCTCACACAAACACACACACCTCCTCACACACACACACACACCTCCTCACACAAACACACACACCTCCCCACACAGACACACACACCTCCTCACACACACACACACTCCTCCTCACACAAACACACACACCTCCTCACACAAACACACCTCCTCACACAAACACACACACCTCCTCAC
>NC_054486.1:20000-35000 GCF_017639515.1 Carcharodon carcharias | reverse complement strand
TGAAGGAACAATGATTTTTCCAAGTCAGGGTGGTGAGTGACTTGGAGGGGAACTTCCAGGAGGTGGTGTTCCCCATCTATCTTCTGCCCTTGTCCTTCTAGATGGTACTGGTCGTGGATCTGGAAGGTGCTGTCGAAGGTGCCTTGGTGAATTTCCTTCTCTTGCCTGGATGAGTGCAGCTCCCGCAATACTCAAGAACCTCGACACCGTCCAGGACAAAGCAGCCCTGCTTGATCGGCCGCCCATCCACAGACATTCACTCCCTCCACCACCAACACACAGTAGCAGCAGTGTGTGTACCATCTACAAGATGCACTGCAGGAATTCACCAAGGCTCCTTCGACAGCACCTTCCAAACCCACGACCACCACCATCTAGAAGGACAAGGGCAGCAGATAGATAGGAACACCACCTCCTGGAATTTCCCCTCCAAGTCACTCACCATCCTGACTTGGAAATATATCGCCGTTCCTTCACTGTCGCTGGGTCCAAATCCTGGAACTCCCTCCCTAACAGCACCGTGGGTGTACATACACCACATGGACAAAATCCTGGAACTCCCTCCCTAACAGCGCCGTGGGTGTACATACACCACATGGACAAAATCCTGGAACTCCCTCCCTAACAGCGCTGTGGGTGTACCTACACCACAGGGACAAAATCCTGGAACTCCCTCCCTAACAGCGCTGTGGGTGTACCTACACCACACGGACAAAATCCTGGAACTCCCTCCCTAACAGCACTGTGGGTGTACCTACACCACATGGACTGCAGCGGCTCAAGAAGGCAGCTCACCACCACCTTCTCAGGGGCAATTAGGGATGGGCAATAAATGCTTCAAAAAAGATTTGGTGTTTGTTTCACTTAGACTTCTCTGCATTCTCTGTCGGTTCTGAGGGAGGCTGGGAGATCTGAGTTACCGCTCTCAGTCTGCAATACGAGCAAACACTCTGGAGGCACACTCCCTGAACCACAGGATGGAAAATGGGATTAAATACAAAGCAGGAAAGGTTCAGATCTCTGCCTGGTCTGCACTGTCTGAGGTGAATCCAGCCTGGCTGAACAGGAAGAAAGGAAAAAATTAGGCTTAGGCCCTGGAACGTAGAAGAGACCATCCTGCCCATCTGAGCTGTGCTGGGTACTTTTCATTTAATAACTTGACAAGTTCACTGAATCTCCTTAAGACATGCTATCCATTATCGTCTACATAACTCTTATGGGACAGGGTATGAAATCTCAAATCACAATAATTATACAGGAGCTTCATACAAAAAGAGAGAAAGATATGGATATATTTCATATATTTAGTGTGGATCAGCATCAAAGGACATAAGAAGATGAGAAACATGGGCCCACAAGCATGCACCGCCATTGGGTATGATCATGGGAGAATTTCAACATCAAATCTATTACCCACCCAGTCCCCAAATCCATTTCTCACCTGATAGCCCAGATATCTGTCTGTCTCAGAATCAAATATCATCAATGAATGAACATTTACAGTAAAATAATAATCAAGTGAAAAACAACGTGAATCTAGCACTAATTAATACGTAAAGTATGATTAAAAAAGAAGAGAGGGACTGAGAGACACCACTCAGTGTACAGTTATCTCCGTGAGAAAGAGGGACTGAGAGACACCAGTCTGTGTACAGATATCTCACATAGAGAGAAGGACTGACAGAAATCAATCAGTGTACAGATATCACACTGAGAGAGAGGGAATGAGAGACACCAGTCAGTGTACAGATATCACACTGAGAGAGAGGGACTGACAGACACCAGTCAGTGTACAGATATCTCCCTGAGAGAGAGGGACTGAGAGACACCAGTCAGTGTACAGATATCTCCCTGAAAGAGAGGGACTGAGAGACACCAGTCAGTGTACAGATATCTCCCTGAGATAGAGGGACTGAGAGACACCAGTCGGTGTACAGATATCTCCCTGAGAGAGAGGGACTGAGAGACACCAGTCAGTGTACAGATATCTCCCTGAGAGAGAGGGACTGAGAGACACCAGTCAGTGTACAGATATCTCCCTGAGAGACAGAGGGACTGAGAGACACCAGTCAGTGTACAGATATCTCCCTGAAAGAGAGGGACTGAGAGACACCAGTCAGTGTACAGATATCTCCCTGAGAGAGAAGGACTGAGAGGCACCAGTCAGTGTACAGATATCTCCCTGAGAGAGAGGGACTGAGAGACACCAGTCTGTGTACAGATATCTCCCTGAGAGAGAGGGACTGAGAGACACCAGTCTGTGTACAGATATCTCACATAGAGAGAAGGACTGACAGAAATCAATCAGTGTACAGATATCACACTGCGAGAGAGGGACTGAGAGATACCAGTCAGTGTACAGATATCTCCCTGAGAGACAGAGGGACTGAGAGACACCAGTCAGTGTACAGATATCTCCCTGAAAGAGAGGGACTGAGAGACACCAGTCAGTGTACAGATATCTCCCTGAGAGAGAGAGAGACTGAGAGACACCAATCAGTGAACTGATATCTCTCTGAGAGAGAGGGACTGAGAGACACCAGTCAGTGTACAGTTATCTCCCTGAGACAGAGGGAATGAGAGACACTAATCAGTGCACAGATATCTCCCTGAGAGAGAGGGACTGAGAGGCACCAGTCAGTGTACAGATATCTCCCTGAGAGAGAGGGACTGAGAGACACCAGTCTGTGTACAGATATCTCCCTGAGAGAGAGGGACTGAGAGACACCAGTCTGTGTACAGATATCTCACATAGAGAGAAGGACTGACAGAAATCAATCAGTGTACAGATATCACACTGCGAGAGAGGGACTGAGAGATACCAGTCAGTGTACAGATATCTCCCTGAGAGACAGAGGGACTGAGAGACACCAGTCAGTGTACAGATATCTCCCTGAAAGAGAGGGACTGAGAGACACCAGTCAGTGTACAGATATCTCCCTGAGAGAGAGAGAGACTGAGAGACACCAATCAGTGAACTGATATCTCTCTGAGAGAGAGGGACTGAGAGACACCAGTCAGTGTACAGTTATCTCCCTGAGACAGAGGGAATGAGAGACACTAATCAGTGCACAGATATCTCCCTGAGAGAGAGGGACTGAGGGACACCAGTCAGTGTACAGATATCTCCCTGAGAGAGAGGGACTGAGAGACACCAGTCAGTGTACAGATATCTCCCTGAGAGAGAGGGACTGAGAGACACCAGTCAGTGTACAGATATCTCCCTGAGAGAGAGGGACTGAGAGACACCAGTCTGTGTACAGATATCTCACATAGAGAGAAGGACTGAGAGAAATCAATCAGTGTACAGATATCACACTGCGAGAGAGGGACTGAGAGATACCAGTCAGTGTACAGATATCTCCCTGAGAGACAGAGGGACTGAGGGACACCAGTCAGTGTACAGATATCTCCCTGAAAGAGAGGGACTGAGAGACACCAGTCAGTGTACAGATATCTCCCTGAGAGAGAGAGAGACTGAGAGAGACCAGTCTGTGTACAGATATCTCCCTGAGAGAGAGAGAGACTGAGAGACAACAGTCAGTGAACAGATATCTCTCTGAGAGAGAGGGACTGAGAGACACCAGTCAGTGTACAGTTATCTCCCTGAGAGAGAGGGAATGAGAGACATTAATCAGTGTACAGATATCTCCCTGAGAGAGAGGGACTGAGAGACACCAGTCACTGTACAGATATCTCCCTGAGAGAGAGGGACTGAGAGACACCATTCAGTGTACAGATATCTCCCTGAGAGAGAGGGAGTGATAGACACCAGTCAGTATAAAGATATCTCCCTGAGAGAGAGGGACTGAGAAACACCAGTCAGTGTACAGTTATCTCCCTGAGAGAGAGGGAGTGAGAGACACCAGTCAGTATAAAGATATCTCCCTGAGAGAGAGGGACGGAGAAACACCAGTCTGTGTACAGATATCTCCCTGAGGTGTAGGGACTGAGAGACACCAGTCTGTATACAGATATCTTGATGAGAGAGAAGGAGTAAGAGACATCAGTCAGTGTACAGATAATTCCCTGAGAGAGTGGGTCTGAGAGACATCAGTCAGTGTACTGACACCTCACTGACAGAGAGGGTCTGATAGACACCAGTCATTGTTCAGATTTCTCCCTGAGAGAGAGGACTGAGGGATAACAGTCACTGTACCGATATCTCACTGAGAGAGGGGGTCTGAGAGACACCAGTCATTGTACAGATATCTCCTTGAGAGAGAGGGACAGAGAAACACCAGTCAGTGTACAGATATCTCCTTGAGAGAGAGGGACTGAGAGACACCAGTCAGTGTACAGATATCTCCCTGAGAGAGAGAGGGACTGAGAGACACCAGTCAGTGTACAGATATCTCCCTGAGAGAGAGAGTGACTGAGAGACACCAGTCAGTGTACAGATATCTCCCTGAGAGAGAGAGAGACTGAGAGAGACCAGTCTGTGTACAGATATCTCCCTGAGAGAGAGAGAGACTGAGAGACAACAGTCAGTGAACAGATATCTCTCTGAGAGAGAGGGACTGAGAGACACCAGTCAGTGTACAGTTATTTCCCTGAGAGAGAGGGAATGAGAGCCATTAATCAGTGTACAGATATCTCCCTCAGAGAGAGGGACTGAGAGACACCAGTCACTGTACAGATATCTCCCTGAGAGAGAGGGACTGAGAGACACCATTCAGTGTACAGATATCTCCCTGAGAGAGAGGGAGTGAGAGACACCAGTCAGTATAAAGATATCTCCCTGAGAGAGAGGGACTGAGAAACACCAGTCAGTGTACAGTTATCTCCCTGAGAGAGAGGGAGTGAGAGACACCAGTCAGTATAAAGATATCTCCCTGAGAGAGAGGGACTGAGAAACACCAGTCAGTGTACAGACATCTCCCTGAGAGAGAGGGACTGAGAGACACCAGTCAGTGTACAGCTATCTCTCTGAGAGAGAGGGGCTGAGAGACACCAGTCATTTACAGATATTTCCCTGAGAGAGAGAGAGAGACTGAGAGACATCAGTGAATGTACAAAAATCTCCCTGAGAAAGAGTGTGACTGAGAGACACCAGTCAGTGTACAGATATCTCTCTGAGAGAGAGGGACTGAGAGACAACAGTCAGTGTACAGATATCTCCCTGAGACAGAGGTACTGACAGACACCAGTCAGTGTACAGATATCTCACTGAGAGAGAGGCACTGAGAGACACCAGTGAATCAGTACAAATCTCACTGAGAGTGAAGGACTGAGAGGCATCAATCAATGTAAATATATCTCCCTGAGAGAGAGGGTCCGAGAGAAAACAGTGAATGTACAGATATCTCACTGAGAGAGAAGCACTGAGAGGCATCAGTCAGTGTACAGATATATCCCTGAAAGTGAGGGACTGAGAGACAGCAGTCAGTTTACTGATAACTCCCTGAGAGAGAGGGACTGAGAGACAGCAGTCAGTGTACTGATAACTCCCTGAGAGAGAGGGACTGAGAGACACCAGTCAGTGTACAGATATCTACCTGATAGAGAGGGGTTGAGAGACACCAGTCAGTGTACATAAATCTCCATGAGATAAAGTGTCTCGGAGACACCAGTCAGTGTACAGATATCTCGATGAGAGGGAAGGAGTAAGAGACATCAGTCAGTGTACAGATACTTCCCTGATAGAGTGGGTCTGAGAGACATCAGTCAGTGTACAGATATCTCCCTGAGGGTTAGGGACTGAGAGACACCAGTCAGTGTACAAATATCTCCCTGAGAGAGAGGGACTGAGAGACACCAGTCAGTGTACAGATATCTCCCTGAGAGAGAAGGACTGAGAGACACCAGTCTGTATACACATATCTTGATGAGAGAGAAGGAGTAAGAGACATCAGTCAGTGTACAGATACTTCCCTGAGAGAGTGGGTCTGAGAGACATCAGTCAGTGTACTGACACCTCCCTGACAGAGAGGGTCTGATAGACACCAGTCATTGTTCAGATTTCTCCCTGAGAGAGAGGGACTGAGGGATAACAGTCACTGTACCGATATCTCACTGAGAGAGGGGGTCTGAGAGACACCAGTCATTGTACAGATATCTCCTTGAGAGAGAGGGACAGAGAAACACCAGTCAGTGTACAGATATCTCCCTGAGAGAGAGGGACTGAGAGACACCAGTCAGTGTACAGATATCTCCCTGAGAGAGAGGGACTGAGAGACACCAGTCAGTGTACAGATATCTCCCTGAGAGAGAGAGTGGGACTGAGAGGCACCAGTCAGTGTACAGATATCTCCCTGGGAGAGGGACTGAGAGACACCAGTCTGTGTACAGATATCTCACATAGAGAGAAGGACTGACAGAAATCAATCAGTGTACAGATATCACACTGCGAGAGAGGGACTGAGAGATACCAGTCAGTGTACAGATATCTCCCTGAGAGACAGGGGGACTGAGAGACACCAGTCAGTGTACAGATATCTCCCTGAGAGAGAGAGAGACTGAGAGACACCAGTCAGTGAACAGATATCTCTCTGAGAGAGAGGGACTGAGAGACACCAGTCAGTGTACAGTTATCTCCCTGAGACAGAGGGAATGAGAGACACTAATCAGTGTACAGATATCTCCCTGAAAGAGAGGGACTGAGAGACACCAGTCAGTGTACAGATATCTCCCTGAGAGAGAGAGAGAGA
This sequence comes from Carcharodon carcharias, assembly GCF_017639515.1. NCBI lineage: Eukaryota > Metazoa > Chordata > Chondrichthyes > Lamniformes > Lamnidae > Carcharodon > Carcharodon carcharias. Next base: position 28,350 of record NC_054486.1, on the reverse strand, counting down.
CTGAGAGAGACCAGTCAGTGTACAGATATCTCCCTGAGAGAGCGAGGGACTGAGAGACACCAGTCAGTGAACAGATATCTCTCTGAGAGAGAGGGACTGAAAGACATTAATCAGTGTACAGATATCTCCCTGAGAGAGAGGGACTGAGAGAAACCAGTCAGTGTACAGATATCTCCCTGAGAGAGAGGGAGTGAGAGACACCAGTCAGTATAAAGATATCTCCCTGAGAGAGAGGGAGTGAGAGACACCAGTCAGTGTACTGATAACTCCCTGAGAGAGAGGGACTGAGAGACACAGAGACATCAGTGAATGTACAAAAATCTCCCTGAGAAAGAGTGTGACTGAGAGACACCAGTCAGTGTACAGATATCTCTCTGAGAGAGAGGGACTGAGAGACAACAGTCAGTGTACAGATATCTCCCTGAGACAGAGGTACTGACAGACACCAGTCAGTGTACAGATATCTCACTGAGAGAGAGGCACTGAGAGACACCAGTGAATCAATACAAATCTCACTGAGAGTGAAGGACTGAGAGGCATCAATCAATGTAAATATATCTCCCTGAGAGAGAGGGTCCGAGAGAAAACAGTGAATGTACAGATATCTCACTGAGAGAGAAGCACTGAGAGGCATCAGTCAGTGTACAGATATATCCCTGAAAGTGAGAGACTGAGAGACAGCAGTCAGTTTACTGATAACTCCCTGAGAGAGAGGGACTGAGAGACAGCAGTCAGTGTACTGATAACTCCCTGAGAGAGAGGGACTGAGAGACACCAGTCAGTGTACTGATAACTCCCTGAGAGAGAGGGACTGAGAGACACCAGTCAGTGTACATAAATCTCCATGAGATAAAGTGTCTCAGAGACACCAGTCAGTGTACAGAAATCTCGATGAGAGGGAAGGAGTAAGAGACATCAGTAAGTGTACAGATACTTCCCTGATAGAGTGGGTCTGAGAGATATCAGTCTGTGTACAGATATCTCCCTGAGGGTTAGGGACTGAGATCACAAGTCAGTGTACAAATATCTCCCTGAGAGAGAAGGACTGAGAGACTGCATTCAGTGTAAGGAAATCTCCCTGAGAGAGAAGGACAAAGAGACATCAGTCAGTGTACTGATACTTCCCAGACAGAGAGAATCTGACAGATACTAGTGAGTGTACAGATATCTCCCTGAGAGAGAGGGACTGAGAAACACCAGTCAGTGTACAGATATTTCACTGAGAGAGAAGGAATGACAGAAATCAATCAGTGTGTAGATATCTCGCTGAGATAGAGTGACTGAGGGACACCAGTTAGTGTACAGATATTTCCCTCACAGAGAGAGGAATTGAGAGACACCAGTCAGTGTAAAGACATCTCACTGAGAGAGAAAGACTGCGAGACACCAGTCAGTGTCCAGATTTCTCCCTGAAACAGAGGGACTGAGAGACAACAGTGTAGAGAGATCTCCCTGAGAAAGAGGGACTGAGAGACACCAGAAGTGTACTGATACCCCACAGAGACAGTTACTGAGAGACACCAGTCAGTGTACAGTTATCACCCTGAGAGAGAGCGACTGAGAGACACGAGTCAGTGAAAAGATATCTGGCTGAGAGAGAGGGACTGAGAGACACCCGTCAGTGTACAGATATCTCCTTGAGAGAGAGGGACTGATAGACACCAGTCAGTGTACAGTTATCTCCCTGAGAGAGAGGTACTAAGAAAGACCAGTCAGTGTACAGATACCTCCCTGAGAGAGAGGGACTGAGAGACAAGAGGGAGTGTACAGATATCTCCCTGAGAGACAAGGACTGAGAGACTCCAGTCACTGTACAGATCTCTCCCTGTGAGAGAGGGGACTGAGAGACACCAGTGTGTGTACAGGCATCTCCTTGAGAGAGAGGCACTGAGAGACACCGGTCAGTGTACAGATATCTCCCTGAGTGTGAGAGGGTCTGAGGGACACCAGTCAATGTACAGATGTCTCCCTGAGGGGTAGGGACTGATAGACACCAGTCTGTGTACAGATATCTCCCTGAGGGGTAGGGACTGAGAGACACCAGTCTGTATACAGATATCTTGATGAGAGAGAAGGAGTAAGAGACATCAGTCAGTGTACAGATATCTCGATGAGAGGGAAGGAGTAAGAGACATCAGTCAGTGTACAGATACTTCCCTGATAGAGTGGGTCTGAGAGACATCAGTCAGTGTACAGATATCTCCCTGAGGGTTAGGGACTGAGAGACACCAGTCAGGGTACAAATATCTCCCTGAGAGAGAGGGACTGAGAGACAGCAGTCATTGTACAGATATCTCCCTGAGAGAGAGGGAGTGAGAGATACCAGTCAGTATAAAGATATCTCCCTGAGAGAGAGGGACTGAGAAACACCAGTCTGTGTACAGATATCTCCCTGAGGGGTAGGGACTGAGAGACACCAGTCTGTATACAGATATCTTGATGAGAGAGAAGGAGTAAGAGACATCAGTCAGTGTACAGATACTTCCCTGAGAGAGTGGGTCTGCGAGACATCAGTCAGTGTACTGACACCTCCCTGACAGAGAGGGTCTGATAGACACCAGTCATTGTTCAGATTTCTCCCTGAGAGAGAGGGACTGAGGGATAACAGTCACTGTACCGATATCTCACTGAGAGAGGGGGTCTGAGAGACACCAGTCATTGTATAGATATCTCCTTGAGAGAGAGGGACTGAGAGACACCAGTCAGTGTACAGATATCTCCTTGAGAGAGAGGGACTGAGAGACACCAGTCAGTATAAAGATATCTCACTGAGAGAGACATGGGAGTGAGAGACAACAGCGTACAGATATCTCCCTGAGAGAGAGGAACTGAGAGACACGAGTCAGTGAAAAAATATCTGGCTGAGAGACAGGGACTGAGAGACACCAGTCAGTGTACAGATATCTCCCTGAGAAAGAGGGACTGAGAGACAGCAGTCAGTGTACTGATAACTCCCTGAGAGAGAGGGACTGAGAGACAGCAGTCAGTGTACTGATAACTCCCTGAGAGAGAGTGACTGAGAGACACCAGTCAGTGTACAGATATCTATCTGATAGAGAGGGGTTGAGAGACACCAGTCAGTGTAAAGACATCTCACTGAGAGAGAAAGACTGCGAGACACCAGTCAGTGTCCAGATTTCTCCCTGAAACAGAGGGACTGAGAGACAACAGTTTAGAGAGATCTCCCTGAGAAAGAGGGACTGAGAGACACCAGAAGTGTACCGATATCCCACAGAGACAGTTACTGAGAGACACCAGTCAGTGTACAGTTATATCCCTGAGAGAGAGCGATTGAGAGACATGAGTCAGTGAAAAGATATCTGGCTGAGAGAGAGGGACTGAGAGACACCCGTCAGTGTACAGATACCTCCCTGAGAGAGAGGGACTGAGAGACAAGAGTGAGTGTACAGATATCTCCCTGAGAGAGAGGGACTGAGAGACACCAGTCGGTGTACAGATATCTCACTGTCGGGGACTCAAAGATGCCAGTCAGTGTACAGATATCTCCCTGAGAGAGAGGTACTAAGAGAGACCAGTCAGTGTACAGATACCTCCCTGAGAGAGAGGGACTGAGAGACAAGAGTGAGTGTACAGATATCTCCCTGAGAGAGAGAGACTGAGACACATCAGTCAGTGTACAGATATTTCCCTGAGAGACAAGGACTGAGAGACTCCAGTCACTGTACAGATCTCTCCTTGTGAGAGAGGGGACTGAGAGACACCAGTGAGTGTACAGGTATCTCCCTGAGAGAGAGGGACTGAGAGACACCAGTCTGTGTACAGATATCTCCCTGAGTGTGAGAGGGTCTGAGGGACACCAGTCAATGTACAGATGTCTCCCTGAGGGGTAGGGACTGATAGACACCAGTCTGTGTACAGATATCTCCCTGAGAGAGAGGGACTGAGAGACACCAGTCTGTATACACATATCTTGATGAGAGAGAAGGAGTAAGAGACATCAGTCAGTGTACAGATACTTCCCTGAGAGAGTGGGTCTGAGAGACATCAGTCAATGTACTGACACCTTCCTGAGAGAGAGGGCCTGATAGACACCAGTCATTGTTCACATTTCTCCCTGAGAGAGAGGGACTGAGGGATAACAGTCACTGTACTGATATCTCACTGAGAGAGGGGGTCTGAGAGACACCAGTCATTGTACAGATATCTCCCTGAGAGAGAGGGACTGAGAGACACCAGTCAGTGTACAGATATCTCACATAGAGAGAGAGACTGAGAGACACCAGTCAGTGTACAGATAACTCCCTGAGAGAGGGGGTCTGAGAGACACCAGTCATTGTACAGATATCTCCCTGAGAGAGAGGGACTGAGAGATACCAGTCAGTGTACAGATATCTCCCTGAGAGAGAGGGACTGAGAGACACCAGTCAGTGTACAGATATCTCCCTGAGTGAGAGGGACTGAGAGACACCAGTCAGTGTACAGATATCTCCCTGAGAGAGAGGGACTGAGAGACACCAGTCAGTGTACAGATATCTCCCTGAGAGAGAGAGGGACTGAGAGACACCAGTCAGTGTACAGATATCTCCCTGAGAGAGAGGGACTGAGAGACAGCAGTCAGTGTACAGATATCTCCCTGAGAGAGAGGGACTGAGAGACACCAGTCAGTGTACAGATATCTCCCTGAGAGAGAGGGACTGAGAGACACCAGTCAGTGTACAGATATCTCCCTGAGTGAGAGGGACTGAGAGACACCAGTCAGTGTACAGATATCTCACTGAGAGAGAGGGACTGAGAGGCACCAGTCAGTGTACAGATATCTCCCTGAGAGAGAGGGACTGAGAGACACCAGTCAGTGTACAGATATCTCCCTGAGAGAGAGGGGACTGAGAGACACCAGTCAGTGTACAGATATCTCCCTGTGAGAGAGGGACTGAGAGACACCAGTCAGTGTACAGATATCTCCCTGAGAGAGAGGGACTGAGAGACAGCAGTCAGTGTACAGTTACCTCCTTTGTCAAAGTGCATCTGAAACGTGAAGTGTTTGAAATAGTGATTTTCTTCATGGACACACCGAGCATTCAGGGGGAATCACTGACCTGTTACATGGAGCTCCGTCACCTTCTGACACTCGTTTGATCCAATCAAGGCCATAAAGTAATAGAAGCCGCTGTCATTGTGGTTAAGGTTCTTGATGGTTAGTGACAAATTTCCATGAAATTGTAGCTTCTCTACCCATTTTGGGTTATATTGAGCTGTTTGGTTGTTTTCCTTGGTGCCCAATATTTCTGGTTTGTTATTGAACCTTTTGGTGAACCTCCATTGAAACGATTGTGCTTTCTCTGGCTTGAAGGCTGGCAGTGTCACTGAGGAGCCGAGTGTTCCATTCACCAAGTCTCTGTCTGGCCTGGTTTGATTAACTTTATCTGGGCATGCTGAAAGAGAGAGAATAAATCAAAGTTAGCACAATAAAAGGGACTGAGCAATACCAGCTAGTGTAAAGATATGTCCGAGAGAGATAGGGACTGAGAGACACCAGTCAGTGTACAGATATCTCCCTGAGAGAGAGAGAGGGACTGAGAGACACCAGTCAGTGTACAGATATCTCCCTGTGAGTGAGGGACTGAGAGTCACCAGTCAGTGTACAGATATCTCACTGAGAGAGAGGGACTGAGAGACACCAGTCAGTGTACAGATAACTCCCTGAGAGAGAGGGACTGAGAGACACCAGTCAGTGTACAGATATCTCCCTGAGAGAGAGAGGGACTGAGAGACACCAGTCAGTGTACAGATATCTCACTGAGAGAGAGGGACTGAGAGACACCAGTCAGTGAACAGATATCTCCCTGACAGAGAGTGACTGAGAGACACCAGTCAGTGTACAGATATCCCCCTGAGAGAGAGGGACTGAGAGACACCAGTCAGTGTACAGATATCTCCCTGAGAGAGAGGGACTGAGACACACCAGTCAGTGTACAGATATCTCCCTGAGAGAGAGAGAGAGACTGAGAGACACCAGTCAGTGTACAGATATCTCCCTGAGAGAGAGGGACTGAGAGACACCAGTCAGTGTACAGATATCTCCCTGAGAGAGAGAGACTGAGAGACACCAGTCAGTGTACAGATATCTCCCTGAGAGAGAGGGACTGAGAGACACCAGTCAGTGTACAGATATCTCCCTGAGATAGAGGGACTGAGAGACACCAGTCAGTGTACAGATATCTCCCTGAGAGAGAGGGCTGCTTTGTCCTCGATGGTGTTGAGCTTCTTGATTGTTGTGGGAGCTGCACTCATCCATTCAACTGGGGAAGATTCCATCGCAATCCTGACTTGTGCCTTGTAGATGGTGGACAGGCTTTGGAGAGTCAGGAGGAGAGTTACTCGTCACAGGATTCCCAGCCTCTGACCTGCTCTTTTAGCCACAGTATTTATATGGCTGGTCCAGTTCAGTTTCTGGTCTATGGTAACCCCCAGGATGTTGATAGTGGGGGATTCCGTGATGGTAATGTCATTGAACATCAAGGGGCGATAGTTAGATTCCATCTTGTGGGAGATGGACATTGCCTGACACTTGTGTGGTGAGAATGTTACTTGCCACTTGTCAGTCCAAGCCTGGATATTGTCCAGGTCTTGCTGCATTTGGACATGTTCTGCTTCAGTATCTGAGGAGTGGTGAATGGTGCTGAACATTGTGCAATCATCAGCGAACATCCCCACTTCTGACCTTATGATGGAAGGAAGGTCTTTGATGAAGCAGCTGAAGATGGTTGGGCCGAGGACACTACCCTGAGGAACTCCTGCTGTGATGTCCTGGAGCTGAGATGACTGTCCTCCAACATCCACAACCATCTCCCTTTGTGCTAGACATGACTCCAACAAGGGGAGAATTTTTCCCCTGCCTCTCATTGACTTCAGTTTCCTTGAGCTCCTTGATGCCACACTCGGTCAAATGCTGCCTTGATGTCAGGGGCAGTCACTCTGATCTCACCTCGGGAGCTCATCTCTTTTGTCCATGTTTGAACCAAGGCTGTAATGTGGCCAGGAGCTGAGTGGCCCTGGCGCAACCCAAACTGGGCGTCATGAGCAGGTTATTGCTAAACGAGTACCTCTGATATCAGCCCTTCCATGACTTTACTGATGATCGAGAGTAGACTGATGGGGCGGTAATTGGCCGGGTTGGATTTGTCCTGCTTTTTGTGTACAGGACATACCTGGGCAATTTCCCACATAGCCGGGTAGATGCCAGTGTTGTAGCTGTACTGGAACAGCTTGACTAGGGGCGCGGCAAGTTCTGGAGCACAAGTCTCCAGAATATTGCCGGAATATTGTCAGGGCCCCATAGCCTTTGCCGTAGCCTTCACTGAGATGTGGTTGAGGGAGTGGCAGGATTGTCAGCTCAACATTCTGGGATATAGAATCTTCAGGCGAGGCAGGGGAGGGGGTAGATTAGGAGGAGGAATTGCATTATTAGTTAAGGAGTCAGTTACTGCAGTAAGGAGAGATGATATCTTGGAGGGGGCATCGAATGAAGCTTTGTGGGTAGAGCTTAGGAATAAAAAAGGGCAGCCACATTGTTAGGTGTTTATTATAGACCCCCAGATAGTCAGCAGGAAATTGAGGAGCAAATATGTGCACAATTTGTGGAGGTGTATAAAAACAATAACAATAGGGTAATTATATTAGGTGATTTCAACTTTCCCAACATTAATTGGGATAGACATAGTGTTAAGGGCTTGGATGGAGTGGGTTTCTTGAAATGTGTACAGGAGAACTTTTTAGGTCAATATGTAGAGGGTCTAACAAGGGACAGTGCAGTGCTGGACCTAATTCTGGGGAATGAAGCCGGACAGGTGGCTGAGGTGGTGGTGGGGGAGCATTTTAGTGACAGCGACCACAACATGGTACAGTTTAAGTTTGTTATGGACAATGAAATAGGCAATTTTGAAAAAAATGTTTTGGATTGGGGGAGAGTGGATTTTAGTAAAATAAGGCAGGATCTGGCCAAGGTAGACTGGGAACAGGTGGGGAAATCTACAGAGGAGCAGTGGTGGGTGTTCAAAACGGAAATGGGGAGGGTACAGGCTCAACATGTTCCCCCGAGGGTGATAGGAAGGAGTAACAAGCCCAGCGAACCATGGATGACCAGAGATATTCAGGATACGATGAGAAGGAAAAGAGAGGCTTTCAGCAGGTACAAGGGAAGCAAATCAGCAGAGGTATTAGTGGGGTACAGAAAGGACAGGGTGTAGATTAAGAAAGGAATTAGGAGAGCAAGAGGGGATATGAGAAAGCTCTGGCTGGTAAAAGTAGGGAAAATCCCAAGATATTCTATAAATATATCAATGGGAAGAGGATAACCAGGGAAAGAGTAGGGCCCATTAGGGACCAAGGG